>NW_025575874.1:2500-5000 GCF_905147105.1 Pieris brassicae
ACTCCTGGTGGTGCCCTTCCGTCAATTCCTTTAAGTTTCAGCTTTGCAACCATACCCCCCCCGGAGTCCAAAATCTTTGGTTTCCCGGAAGCTGCCCGCCGAGCCATTGTAGTAACGTCGGCGGATCGCTAGATGACATATTTACGGTTAGAACTAGGGCGGTATCTAATCGCCTTCGAACCTCTAACTTTCGTTCTTGATTGATGAAAACACCTTTGGCAAATGCTTTCGCTGATGTTCGTCTTGCGACGATCCAAGAATTTCACCTCTAACGTCGCAATACGAATGCCCCCAGTTATCCCTATTAATCATTACCTCGGAGTTCTGAAAACCAACAAAATAGAACCGAGATCATATTCTATTATTCCATGCACGAAATATTCAAGCGGCATATTGAGCCCGCTTTGAGCACTCTAATTTGTTCAAAGTAAAATTGTCGGCCCACCTCGACACTCACCGAAGAGCACCGCGATAGGATTTTGATATTGAACCGGCGTTTTACCGCCGGCTCACCGACGATATGCTCCGCAGACGTGTCAGTATCACCGCGGATGCGGTGCACCGACAGCGCGGCGCACAAATGCAACTACGAGCTTTTTAACCGCAACAATTTTAGTATACGCTATTGGAGCTGGAATTACCGCGGCTGCTGGCACCAGACTTGCCCTCCAATTGTTCCTCGTTAAAATATTTAAAGTGTACTCATTCCGATTACGAGGCCTCGTAAGAGTCCCGTATCGTTATTTTTCGTCACTACCTCCCCGTGCCGGGAGTGGGTAATTTGCGCGCCTGCTGCCTTCCTTGGATGTGGTAGCCGTTTCTCAGGCTCCCTCTCCGGAATCGAACCCTGATTCCCCGTTACCCGTGACAACCATGGTAGTCGCAGAAACTACCATCGAAAGTTGATAAGGCAGACATTTGAAAGATGCGTCGCCGGTACTGGACCGTGCGATCGGCAAAAGTTATCCAGATTCATCAAAATTAACGACTTCGGACGCATGGCCCTCCGCCGATTGGTTTTGATCTAATAAAAGCACTCATCCCATCACTGGTCAGAGTTCTGATTGCATGTATTAGCTCTAGAATTACCACAGTTATCCAAGTAACTGAGTAAGATCTAAGGAACCAAAACTGATATATTGAGCCATTCGCGGTATCGCCTTAATACGGCTTGCACTGAGACATGCATGGCTTAATCTTTGAGACAAGCATATAACTACTGGCAGGATCAACCAGGGAGCTGCTTACGCAAACGACACGCCTACACCGCGGTCACGCGGCTTCGGCGAGCCGCTGGCTCGGCGGCGTCGAGGGGCGCGCGCTTGCGCGCGCGCCTTCTCGACACGCGTGAACGTAACGCGTCGAATTTGCACGCGACGCGACGTTCGCGCTTCATATCGATAGACTAACTTTGACCGGTCTACGAGCGGCCGTCCCGTCACGATCTCGCAACGAGGTGATGTACAACGATGCTCGACCACTGTGAGGGACATAAAACTGCAACGAACACGACCCCGCGGGCGGGAATCGATGTTGTGACAATTTGAAAATTGAACATTCATCTAAACGCAACTTCTCAATTTTTATTCAATACGTTATTGTAAACATATTAAAACTCGGCTGGCAATTACATGCGCACACACACGCATGATTCGCACTAGATACGATCAACGCCCGGAGCTTGAGGGATAAATTCCAACACGACGCTGCGCACACCGTTTCGACGATGGGCGCGTGTGCGTCCTCTTTTATACATTCTTTCCATATACGGTCGCCGTGGCGACCGCGCACGTGTCGAACACGCTAGGCGCCCTGCGTTGAGGTGTGCCTAGAAGCGTATTCTTTTAACATCACAGATAACACCGGGGGAGACGGTCCCAAATCTTGGTCGATTGGTAACATCACCATACGGTCTGCGAACGCGGTGCTATAATATAATTTTATATTATATTATATAAAATATGAGGAGGAGTAGTATGTATATTCTTTGTTATTTTGTGTTGACACAAGAGAGATATATAAAATGTACTATACACCACACACACAGAGAGAGAGAGAGCTGGGAAAGATCTCGGCGGTCTCGCATTCGAAATACGAATTTGATATAATTTCCTCCGAAAATCCATACCCATATCTATATCATCCATGCGCGAATATATGTATATAATATTCTCACACTTCGCACAAACACAAAAACAAGAACACATTCTCTCTCGTCCGTCGTTCGTGTCTATTTGAGACGAACGACGCGCGGCAACGAGAACGAGTCGACGCTGTGCGCACGACTGTTTCGCTCCACATCTATACCGAGAGCAATAGTCCGCGTCGGCATTGGAGCGGACGTCGAATGTTTCTCGTAGAGCGAGCGAGAGAGAGACGATTTTTCATTTTATTATGTATGTGTATTGGCGTGCAGTAGTAGCACGTAGTAGTACTAGTAGTAGTAGTAGTAGTAGTAAAAAAATATTATTATTTATTTTATTGACTGATATGATTTTGT
>NW_025575874.1:12500-25000 GCF_905147105.1 Pieris brassicae
ATGACGAGTCGTAATCGAACATATATTCGAACGGATCGTTCGGCCGCTCGGCGGCCTAGCGAAACCGTCAATTGCACGCGCGACAGAGATGCGGCGCTACGACCGGAGTCGCAGCGATCGCCGCTCGTCACGCGAACAGTGTGGCTTTTTGTTTTTATGCAGCCGGCCCTCAGACAGGAGTGGTCCTGGATATTTCTCCACGGACCGCAATGTGCGTTCGAAATGTCGATGTTCAAATGTGTCCTGCAGTTCACACTATGACGCGCAGTTAACTGCGTTCTTCATCGACCCGCGAGCCAAGTGATCCACCGTTCAGGGTAATCGTTTTGTTTTTGTGTGTGTTTTTGTATGAGAAAATATAAAAGGTGCGAAAAAATTAAACAAAAAAATTTGAAAATAATACTTATCATTAACGTGTACGACAAATGAAAAGAAAGAAAATCTCTTTTATTTGCGTGGTTGTACACAAAAATTAAAATATTATTTCAAAGTATCAATAGGCGATAGCGAACGCTAATCAAAGCGTGTCGCAACGCACACGTCGCGAATCGACGAGAGAGAGTCAACCGTCTCGGATTCGATTTTGATTCGTATCATTCACGTGTTTTTTGTATTTTTTTCTTTTTTTGCGAGTCTTTGACAACAACAAAACAAAAAGAAAAAACCAACGTTAATGATCCTTCCGCAGGTTCCCCTACGGAAACCTTGTTACGACTTTTACTTCCTCTAAATGATCAAGTTTGGTCAACTTCCCAGCAACGCCGACGGCCGTGAGGCCACCGCGTGTCGGTCCGAAGACCTCACTAAATCATTCAATCGGTAGTAGCGACGGGCGGTGTGTACAAAGGGCAGGGACGTAATCAACGCGAGCTTATGACTCGCGCTTACTAGGAATTCCTCGTTTATGGGGGATAATTGCAAACCCCAATCCCCAGCACGAAGGAGTTTCAACGGGTTGCCCGGGCCTCTAGGCCAGGGAGAACATGTTGATTCCTTCAGTGTAGCGCGCGTGCGGCCCAGGACATCTAAGGGCATCACAGACCTGTTATTGCTCAATCTCGTGCGGCTCGAAGCCGCCGGTCCCTCTAAGAAGAATTTTAATACGTCGCCAGTGAGTTGCGCTCCCCGAGAGTCGCGCACACCTTGAATGACGACGCCTATTTAGCAGGCTAGAGTCTCGTTCGTTACCGGAATTAACCAGACAAATCGCTCCACCAACTAAGAACGGCCATGCACCACCACCCACCGAATCAAGAAAGAGCTGTTAATCTGTCAATCCTTCCGGTGTCCGGGCCTGGTGAGATTTCCCGTGTTGAGTCAAATTAAGCCGCAGGCTCCACTCCTGGTGGTGCCCTTCCGTCAATTCCTTTAAGTTTCAGCTTTGCAACCATACTCCCCCCGGAGTCCAAAATCTTTGGTTTCCCGGAAGCTGCCCGCCGAGCCATTGTAGTAACGTCGGCGGATCGCTAGATGACATATTTACGGTTAGAACTAGGGCGGTATCTAATCGCCTTCGAACCTCTAACTTTCGTTCTTGATTGATGAAAACACCTTTGGCAAATGCTTTCGCTGATGTTCGTCTTGCGACGATCCAAGAATTTCACCTCTAACGTCGCAATACGAATGCCCCCAGTTATCCCTATTAATCATTACCTCGGAGTTCTGAAAACCAACAAAATAGAACCGAGATCATATTCTATTATTCCATGCACGAAATATTCAAGCGGCATTTTGAGCCCGCTTTGAGCACTCTAATTTGTTCAAAGTAAAATTGTCGGCCCACCTCGACACTCACCGAAGAGCACCGCGATAGGATTTTGATATTGAACCGGCGTTTTACCGCCGGCTCACCGACGATATGCTCCGCAGACGTGTCAGTATCACCGCGGATGCGGTGCACCGACAGCGCGGCGCACAAATGCAACTACGAGCTTTTTAACCGCAACAATTTTAGTATACGCTATTGGAGCTGGAATTACCGCGGCTGCTGGCACCAGACTTGCCCTCCAATTGTTCCTCGTTAAAATATTTAAAGTGTACTCATTCCGATTACGAGGCCTCGTAAGAGTCCCGTATCGTTATTTTTCGTCACTACCTCCCCGTGCCGGGAGTGGGTAATTTGCGCGCCTGCTGCCTTCCTTGGATGTGGTAGCCGTTTCTCAGGCTCCCTCTCCGGAATCGAACCCTGATTCCCCGTTACCCGTGACAACCATGGTAGTCGCAGAAACTACCATCGAAAGTTGATAAGGCAGACATTTGAAAGATGCGTCGCCGGTACTGGACCGTGCGATCGGCAAAAGTTATCCAGATTCATCAAAATTAACGACTTCGGACGCATGGCCCTCCGCCGATTGGTTTTGATCTAATAAAAGCACTCATCCCATCACTGGTCAGAGTTCTGATTGCATGTATTAGCTCTAGAATTACCACAGTTATCCAAGTAACTGAGTAAGATCTAAGGAACCAAAACTGATATATTGAGCCATTCGCGGTATCGCCTTAATACGGCTTGCACTGAGACATGCATGGCTTAATCTTTGAGACAAGCATATAACTACTGGCAGGATCAACCAGGGAGCTGCTTACGCAAACGACACGCCTACACCGCGGTCACGCGGCTTCGGCGAGCCGCTGGCTCGGCGGCGTCGAGGGGCGCGCGCTTGCGCGCGCGCCTTCTCGACACGCGTGAACGTAACGCGTCGAATTTGCACGCGACGCGACGTTCGCGCTTCATATCGATAGACTAACTTTGACCGGTCTACGAGCGGCCGTCCCGTCACGATCTCGCAACGAGGTGATGTACAACGATGCTCGACCACTGTGAGGGACATAAAACTGCAACGAACACGACCCCGCGGGCGGGAATCGATGTTGTGACAATTTGAAAATTGAACATTCATCTAAACGCAACTTCTCAATTTTTATTCAATACGTTATTGTAAACATATTAAAACTCGGCTGGCAATTACATGCGCACACACACGCATGATTCGCACTAGATACGATCAACGCCCGGAGCTTGAGGGATAAATTCCAACACGACGCTGCGCACACCGTTTCGACGATGGGCGCGTGTGCGTCCTCTTTTATACATTCTTTCCATATACGGTCGCCGTGGCGACCGCGCACGTGTCGAACACGCTAGGCGCCCTGCGTTGAGGTGTGCCTAGAAGCGTATTCTTTTAACATCACAGATAACACCGGGGGAGACGGTCCCAAATCTTGGTCGATTGGTAACATCACCATACGGTCTGCGAACGCGGTGCTATAATATAATTTTATATTATATTATATAAAATATGAGGAGGAGTAGTATGTATATTCTTTGTTATTTTGTGTTGACACAAGAGAGATATATAAAATGTACTATACACCACACACACAGAGAGAGAGAGAGCTGGGAAAGATCTCGGCGGTCTCGCATTCGAAATACGAATTTGATATAATTTCCTCCGAAAATCCATACCCATATCTATATCATCCATGCGCGAATATATGTATATAATATTCTCACACTTCGCACAAACACAAAAACAAGAACACATTCTCTCTCGTCCGTCGTTCGTGTCTATTTGAGACGAACGACGCGCGGCAACGAGAACGAGTCGACGCTGTGCGCACGACTGTTTCGCTCCACATCTATACCGAGAGCAATAGTCCGCGTCGGCATTGGAGCGGACGTCGAATGTTTCTCGTAGAGCGAGCGAGAGAGAGACGATTTTTCATTTTATTATGTATGTGTATTGGCGTGCAGTAGTAGCACGTAGTAGTACTAGTAGTAGTAGTAAAAAAATATTATTATTTATTTTATTGACTGATATGATTTTGTTTGTTTTCTTTTTTTTGCATAGACATTTGTATTGATAGATATGTTTCTCGTTGAAGCTCGCAGCACACGCTCAGAGAAATGGCAATGTGGGTTTATTTGAAGAAAAAAAAAAAAAAAAAAAAAAACAATTAATTTATTAATAATATGTATGTATGTATGTATGTATGTATGTATGTATGTATGTATAATAATGAATTATAATAATTATTCCGATGCAACGTCAGAGGAAAATGTTTCTCGTACAGGTGCGGCGCGCGACGGCCGGCCGCTCGACAGTTTCGCGCCGAATGTTTCTCGTTGAAGCTCGCAGCACACGCTCAGAGAAATGGCAATGTGGGTTTATTTGAAGAAAAAAAAAAACAAAAAAAACAATTATATTTATTAATAATATGTATGTATGTATGTATGTATGTATGTATGTATGTATAATAATGAATTATAATAATTATTCCGATGCAACGTCAGAGGAAAATGTTTCTCGTACAGGTGCGGCGCGCGACGGCCGGCCGCTCGACAGTTTCGCGCCGAATGTTTCTCGTTGAAGCTCGCAGCACACGCTCAGAGAAATGGCAATGTGGGTTTATTTGAAGAAAAGAAAAAACAAAAAAAACAATTATATTTATTAATAATATGTATGTATGTATGTATGTATGTATGTATGTATGTATGTATGTATGTATGTATAGTAATGAATTATAATAATTATTCCGATGCAACGTCAGAGGAAAATGTTTCTCGTACAGGTGCGGCGCGCGACGGCCGGCCGCTCGACAGTTTCGCGCCGAATGTTTCTCGTTGAAGCTCGCAGCACACGCTCAGAGAAATGGCAATGTGGGTTTATTTGAAGAAAAAAAAAAAAAAAAAAAAAAAACAATTAATTTATTAATAATATGTATGTATGTATGTATGTATGTATGTATGTATAATAATGAATTATAATAATTATTCCGATGCAACGTCAGAGGAAAATGTTTCTCGTACAGGTGCGGCGCGCGACGGCCGGCCGCTCGACAGTTTCGCGCCGAATGTTTCTCGTTGAAGCTCGCAGCACACGCTCAGAGAAATGGCAATGTGGGTTTATTTGAAGAAAAGAAAAAACAAAAAAAACAATTATATTTATTAATAATATGTATGTATGTATGTATGTATGTATGTATGTATGTATAATAATGAATTATAATAATTATTCCGATGCAACGTCAGAGGAAAATGTTTCTCGTACAGGTGCGGCGCGCGACGGCCGGCCGCTCGACAGTTTCGCGCCGAATGTTTCTCGTTGAAGCTCGCAGCACACGCTCAGAGAAATGGCAATGTGGGTTTATTTGAAGAAAAGAAAAAACAAAAAAAACAATTATATTTATTAATAATATGTATGTATGTATGTATGTATGTATGTATGTATGTATGTATGTATGTATAATAATGAATTATAATAATTATTCCGATACAATGTCAGAGGAAAATGTTTCTCGTACAAGATCGCCACGCGACGCGACAAGATGCCGTTCAACGGCACGATATCTACAACTCTGTCGATATATATGTAGATAGTATCTACTCTGTCAAGTATATGTGTGTAACGTGTGGTGGTGTGTGGTGTGGGGTTTTGTTAGCGATAGCGATACGTTTCTAGTTAAAATTGAATATTTAAAAATAAAAACTCTTCTGGTAAGAAAAACTATTTATGGTTTATTATGGTGTGTCTAGTGCAACAACATCAACATTGTCATAATCATAATAATATAATTATTATTAGGGCTATAGGTTAACCTTCCAAATAGGGACCGTCGATTTAAATGTCGATATTTTTAATTATTCTAGATAGTACTCACTAAAAGAAACTTAAGTGCTTGCTTACTTACTTACTTACTTAGTTGATTGAGTTTTTTTTTTTTTTTTTTGAAACTTTTTCATACAAATTGATATATAAGACATATATGGCCGTTACCGACCGCCGACCAAAATCTATTTCATAAAACCGACATAAAATTGATGTCAAACGTCAATCACTTTGAGTTGACTAAGTGTAAGGGTTCAGATTATTTTGAAAGTATCGATCATTTGCGATGCATACGAGAAAAAGATCATTCATTTCATTGTTTGTAAGTTGTAAATTTTGTGTATTATATTGTAATTCTTGAGTGAGAATTGAGTGTTTACTTACTTACTTACTTACTTACTTATTGAATATCCAAAAAGTACCCAAAACCGAATCAGAGCGCCCCACTATCCACGCGGTCTTGTCTGCCCTACCCCTAGAGTGTATATAAAAGCTCGGAGGCGCGCAGGGAGAGCAGCCCTCACCCGCCGTACCCAAAGCGCGGGCATCATGCAAGCCGTAGCGGCTGAGGCTGGTCGCCGAAGGCGACCAAAAAAGCCGAGGCTGCGTAGGCTTGAATAAAATGCCCTGCGCTTTTGGTACGCAAGGGTGGAGGGGCTGCATTTCCCGTAGCGTCGGAGCAGTACAAAAACCAATTATCATCCATTGTTCGGTTAGGTTAGGTTAGGTTTAGGTTTGTATATTAATATTTTTTATTTTTTTATTTTTAATATGATGCAAAATGAATTTTTATCATTTTGTATGTGTGTATGTATATATGTATTTATGTATGTATTTTTTATATATTTATTGTGCGTTGCGTGTTTTACAATACAAAATAGAAAATGTTTCTCGTACAAGAGCGACGCGCGACCGACCGGCCGGTCGGCAGCTTCGCGCCGAATGTTTCTCGTACAAGATCGCCACGCGACGCGACAAGATGCCGCTCAACGGCACGATATCTACAACTCTGTCAATTATATGTGTGTTGTAACTAGCGGGGTTTTGTTAGCGACAGCGATACGTTTCTAGTTAAAATTGAATATTTAAAAATAAAAACTCTCCTGTTAATCAAAACTATGTATCGTTTTGTTTTGTTTAATAGAGTTTACAAAAATATAATATTTTTTATATTATATAATTGATTATTGATTGATTGTTTGTTTGTTGTGTTATACTTCGTGTCGTCGTCTCTCATCGGTTGGACACACACACGATGTTGATAATTAAAAATAATCAAACACCACCGCGGCCGCCAACAAAGAGACGACGGACGACACACGCCCCGCCGCCTCACAAGAGCGAACAAACAACGCGTAATAACCACCGATCTCGTCCTCGGACGAATCACCTGGCGTAGGGCTGAGTCTCAACAGATCGCAGCACGACGCTGCTCTACCGAGCACAACACCCCGCCAGGAACGTAAGTCGTCTACAGACTATTCCGAGCCCCGACATCGAACTGAGTTGTATTCGAAACTTCGACGCCGTAGTGCACGTGTTAAGACCGCTCGCACCGATCGTCGCGTTCCAAATGGGCTCCGACGTCGCGCGTCACGAGTGACGCGCGACTAGTAAAATCACATTGTTTAGAGCCTCCCGACACTCGGGGCTCCACAGTGAGAATATCCTTGCCGGATTCGGCTAGGCTGGCTTCGGCCTTAGAGGCGTTCAGGCATAATCCCGCGGATGGTAGCTTCGCACCACCGGCCGCTCGGCCGAGTGCATGAACCAAATGTCCGAAACTGCGGTTCCTCTCGTACTGAGCAGTATTACTATCGCAACGACACGCCATCAGTAGGGTAAAACTAACCTGTCTCACGACGGTCTAAACCCAGCTCACGTTCCCTTTTGATGGGTGAACAATCCAACGCTTGGCGAATTTTGCTTCGCAATGATAGGAAGAGCCGACATCGAAGGATCAAAAAGCAACGTCGCTATGAACGCTTGGCCGCCACAAGCCAGTTATCCCTGTGGTAACTTTTCTGGCACCTCTTGCTAAAAACTCTTTATACTAAAGGATCGATAGGCCGTGCTTTCGCAGTCCCTATGCGTACTGAACATCTGGATCAAGCCAGCTTTTGCCCTTTTGCTCTACGCGAGGTTTCTGTCCTCGCTGAGCTGGCCTTAGGACACCTGCGTTATTCTTTGACAGATGTACCGCCCCAGTCAAACTCCCCGCCTGGCAGTGTCCTCGAACCGGATCACGCGGGAGTTGAACGGCGACGAGCGACGAGCGCCACGTCGCCACTCTACACGCTTGGAACGAAACACCGTACGCGAGCCGATTGCAAAATCGACCGCGCACCGCTTCCGCCCAACCGAGTAAGTAATGAAACAATGAAAGTAGTGGTTTTTCAGCGACGACCGCGAACGATCTCCCACTTATGCTACACCTCTCATGTCTCCTTACAATGCCAGACTAGAGTCAAGCTCAACAGGGTCTTCTTTCCCCGCTGATTCTCCCAAGCCCGTTCCCTTGGCTGTGGTTTCGCTAGATAGTAGATAGGGACATAACCCACCAACCTTCCCATGGTCCTTCCGACCTCGCGGTCATGCGGACCGGGTCTCGACCGAATCAATGGGAGATGCGCCGGTGAGTCTATACGCACTCTGTGCATCGTCACCGGCGCACTCTCTTGACTCCCTACAAATTTACGCAATTTCTGTCCCGTGCGCATTCTCCCTCTCTCTCGAGAGGGCTGCGCGAGGCGCATTCTCCCCCCGGGGGGCTGCGGACAACACAAGAGAACGGCTCGTCGTCGGTGTCGATCTTTCCACGTCAGCGTCGCGTCCCGTCGTGTATTGCTCGTGCAGTGCTCGCCTCAGTCCCTTCTCCTCGGCATCTATCTCGCTTCTCGCGCGATGCCAGGCGCGTGCGAATCTACTGAACGCGGCATAGTTCGCCTCCGAGGCCACGAGATCCGCGAAGTAAACCGGTCCCGGCCCGCTCGTCACCACGCGGTCCAGCATCTCCTCCCTCTCCCGATCGTACAGCCCGCACTCCCATAGGACGTGATCCCTGTACTCCTCCGCAAGCCCGCACGGGCACGTCCCGACCTCTTTGAGACCAAGGTCCCGCAGGTGGCCGTTGAACGCGCCGTGACCTGCCAAAAGCTGCGACGTGAAGTAGTCGGGCGCTACCCACGCCGCGCGAAGTCTACCCCTGACGCAAGGGAAGAAGCGCTGCAGGTCGCGCCCCCTCTCCTCGACCTCCCAGCGCTCCTGCCACTTGTCAACCACCTCGGAGTGGACCCTACGCTTTAGGTCATTGACCTCTCCCTTGGCCGTTTCCCTTTTCGTCGCCTGAATCTTGCCCGCACGGTACACTTCGAGATCCGCCGGCAGCACGCCGCCCAGGACGGCCAGCGCCGGCGTGCTTGTCGTCCGATAGGCCTTCGTCAAGAGCACCAACGCAGACCTCTGGGCCCGCAGCAGCCGACTCGCCACCACAAACGCAAGAGATCTGCCATACCACACCGCAGCCGCGTACGTAATGGTCGCGACAAATGTTCCGTAGTATAACAACCGGAGCGCCGGGTATCTGATACCCCAGTTGGAGGCAGACACTCTAGCCATCTTCCCGAAGCACCTTGCACCTCTGTCGCCGATGTCTTGCGCGTGTTCCGCAAACGTGCCGCGCTCGTCCAGCACCACGCCGAGCAGCTTCGCCACGCCGACGGCCTTCACCGAGTCGCCCCCCAGCCGGATCACCGGCGGACGCTGGAACCTGCCCTTCAATGTTATAGACTGCGTTTTCGAAGACGAAAACGACAGCCTATTCCGCTGGCCCCATTCGAGCGCCAGTTGAAGAGTGGTCGCCGCCTTCCACTCGATGTCCGCCCGGGAGTTCGCCTCGATCAAGACCGTGACGTCGTCCGCGTACGCTACCAGCTCTACTCCTGGGGGCACCGCCATCCGCAACAAATCGTCCACCAGAATGTTCCACAGTGTCGGCCCTAAAACAGAGCCCTGTGGGCAACCCATGGTAGAGTTCTTCCAGACGGACACGTTATTCGCGAACATCCCCACCCTTCTACCGGTAAAGTACGAACACAGCAGTCTATAAACGTTGCGAGGACAACCGCCCTGCTTAAACTTGACCAGGACCATCGGCCACCATGCGTTATCGAACGCGCCCGAGATATCCAATAGGATGGCCTGGACGTACTTGTGGTTCGTCTCTCGCACGACGTCCAATACTCTGCTCAAAGCAGTCACCGTCGACTTCCCGTGCATGAATCCGTGCTGATTGGGCGATATACGGCCGTATAGGCCCGGTGTACACTCGCAGATCAGCCTCTCCAGGATCTTCCCCAGTACCGACAGAAGCGTAACGGGCCTGTACGCTTTCGGGTCCGTGAGTGGTCTCCCATTGCCCTTCGGTATAACAACCAGCCTTCCGATCTTCCAAACGTCTGGAAACACGCCTTCTCGGACACACTTGCTGTAAATATACATCATTTCCGACGCGGCCACATTCCAAACGACCTTGGCAATCCTCGCCGTGATACCGTCTAGCCCCGGACATTTATTAGGTAGGCTCTTCACGATCCTATCGAGTGCTGACCTGTCCACTATGTCCACGTCTTTTCCCGACGGCGCGAAAGCGGCGGCAAGGCGTACCCTTGAGTGGTACGGCGAATCGACCGCCACATCATCGTCCGGGTACATGATCGCCAGAACTCCAGACATCGCTTCCTCCATGTTCGTAGCAAATCCCTGCGATAGCTTCATACCGTTTACTACTCCCGAGGGTGGGCGCACGCGCCCGCTAGCGAGCCGGTACGCCATTCCCCAGGGATCTTCATTCCCAGAGTCGGAAATTCTTCTGTAGTGCTCGGTTTCGGCATTCCGCATTGCCTTCCGGTACCTAGTACGGGCAAGATGAAAGCGTTTTCGCGCAATCTCTTCGCACAGGCCGCCCGCGCGCCTTGCCTGTTGCCACTCCCGACGAAATTTATTATGCTGCCTGCGGAGGCCGTCCAGTTCACCCGACCACCACTCGTAGCCCCCATGCCGTTTAGGCTTCACCACCCCCAAACATTTCTCCGCCGAAGTCACGACAGCGGAAGTAAACGCCGAACAAATAGCCTGAGCAGGAGCGTTAAACGTTATCCTGCCCACGCGCAACGTTAAGTCCGAGCGGAACCGGTCCCAATCCACCCCGCGGTCACGAAACCTTATCGGCTCCATGCCCTGTTCACTGCTACGCGCCTGATGCAGTTGTCCCGAGGAACTAGCTGATCCGAGATGGATCACAAACGTAATCAGGCGGTGGTCACTCGCGCTGAGATCGGCGTGCACGGTCCATCCGTCGATCCGAACTCCTCTCGTTCCCAGAGTCGCGTCAATGTTGGAGCTCCCATTCGGTGAACTAAAGGTGTCCGGTTGGCCTTGGACGTTGTGGACCAGGAGACCCCACGACAGCACGAAACTCTCCATAGCCGTCCTACGCTGCTCTGCCACTCTACCTCTTCCTTCACACTGGTCCTCGCGACTGTACCACAGCTGAGAGTGGGTGTTTGTGTCGACACCTATGACCACGCATTTTCCTCGAAGCGCTTCCAGCACTCGTTCCAAGTGCTCCAGGTGTGGGGCTATCTCATCCCTATCCAGTAGATAGGGACATAACCCACCAACCTTCCCATGGTCCTTCCGACCTCGCGGTCATGCGGACCGGGTCTCGACCGAATCAATGGGAGATGCGCCGGTGAGTCTTTACGCACTCTGTGCATCGTCACCGGCGCACTCTCTTGACTCCCTACAAATTTACGCAATTTCTGTCCCGTGCGCATTCTCCCTCTCTCTCGAGAGGGCTGCGCGAGGCGCATTCTCCCCCCGGGGGGCTGCGGACAACACAAGAGAACGGCTCGTCGTCGGTGTCGATCTTTCCACGTCAGCGTCGCGTCCCGTCGTGTATTGCTCGTGCAGTGCTCGCCTCAGTCCCTTCTCCTCGGCATCTATCTCGCTTCTCGCGCGATGCCAGGCGCGTGCGAATCTACTGAACGCGGCATAGTTCGCCTCCGAGGCCACGAGATCCGCGAAGTAAACCGGTCCCGGCCCGCTCGTCACCACGCGGTCCAGCATCTCCTCCCTCTCCCGATCGTACAGCCCGCACTCCCATAGGACGTGATCCCTGTACTCCTCCGCAAGCCCGCACGGGCACGTCCCGACCTCTTTGAGACCAAGGTCCCGCAGGCGGCCGTTGAACGCGCCGTGACCTGCCAAAAGCTGCGACGTGAAGTAGTCGGGCGCTACCCACGCCGCGCGAAGTCTACCCCTGACGCAAGGGAAGAAGCGCTGCAGGTCGCGCCCCCTCTCCTCGACCTCCCAGCGCTCCTGCCACTTGTCAACCACCTCGGAGTGGACCCTACGCTTTAGGTCATTGACCTCTCCCTTGGCCGTTTCCCTTTTCGTCGCCTGAATCTTGCCCGCACGGTACACTTCGAGATCCGCCGGCAGCACGCCGCCCAGGACGGCCAGCGCCGGCGTGCTTGTCGTCCGATAGGCCTTCGTCAAGAGCACCAACGCAGACCTCTGGGCCCGCAGCAGCCGACTCGCCACCACAAACGCAAGAGATCTGCCATACCACACCGCAGCCGCGTACGTAATGGTCGCGACAAATGTTCCGTAGTATAACAACCGGAGCGCCGGGTATCTGATACCCCAGTTGGAGGCAGACACTCTAGCCATCTTCCCGAAGCACCTTGCACCTCTGTCGCCGATGTCTTGCGCGTGTTCCGCAAACGTGCCGCGCTCGTCCAGCACCACGCCGAGCAGCTTCGCCACGCCGACGGCCTTCACCGAGTCGCCCCCCAGCCGGATCACCGGCGGACGCTGGAACCTGCC
>NW_025575874.1:30000-35000 GCF_905147105.1 Pieris brassicae
ATTCCTTTAAGTTTCAGCTTTGCAACCATACTCCCCCCGGAGTCCAAAATCTTTGGTTTCCCGGAAGCTGCCCGCCGAGCCATTGTAGTAACGTCGGCGGATCGCTAGATGACATATTTACGGTTAGAACTAGGGCGGTATCTAATCGCCTTCGAACCTCTAACTTTCGTTCTTGATTGATGAAAACACCTTTGGCAAATGCTTTCGCTGATGTTCGTCTTGCGACGATCCAAGAATTTCACCTCTAACGTCGCAATACGAATGCCCCCAGTTATCCCTATTAATCATTACCTCGGAGTTCTGAAAACCAACAAAATAGAACCGAGATCATATTCTATTATTCCATGCACGAAATATTCAAGCGGCATTTTGAGCCCGCTTTGAGCACTCTAATTTGTTCAAAGTAAAATTGTCGGCCCACCTCGACACTCACCGAAGAGCACCGCGATAGGATTTTGATATTGAACCGGCGTTTTACCGCCGGCTCACCGACGATATGCTCCGCAGACGTGTCAGTATCACCGCGGATGCGGTGCACCGACAGCGCGGCGCACAAATGCAACTACGAGCTTTTTAACCGCAACAATTTTAGTATACGCTATTGGAGCTGGAATTACCGCGGCTGCTGGCACCAGACTTGCCCTCCAATTGTTCCTCGTTAAAATATTTAAAGTGTACTCATTCCGATTACGAGGCCTCGTAAGAGTCCCGTATCGTTATTTTTCGTCACTACCTCCCCGTGCCGGGAGTGGGTAATTTGCGCGCCTGCTGCCTTCCTTGGATGTGGTAGCCGTTTCTCAGGCTCCCTCTCCGGAATCGAACCCTGATTCCCCGTTACCCGTGACAACCATGGTAGTCGCAGAAACTACCATCGAAAGTTGATAAGGCAGACATTTGAAAGATGCGTCGCCGGTACTGGACCGTGCGATCGGCAAAAGTTATCCAGATTCATCAAAATTAACGACTTCGGACGCATGGCCCTCCGCCGATTGGTTTTGATCTAATAAAAGCACTCATCCCATCACTGGTCAGAGTTCTGATTGCATGTATTAGCTCTAGAATTACCACAGTTATCCAAGTAACTGAGTAAGATCTAAGGAACCAAAACTGATATATTGAGCCATTCGCGGTATCGCCTTAATACGGCTTGCACTGAGACATGCATGGCTTAATCTTTGAGACAAGCATATAACTACTGGCAGGATCAACCAGGGAGCTGCTTACGCAAACGACACGCCTACACCGCGGTCACGCGGCTTCGGCGAGCCGCTGGCTCGGCGGCGTCGAGGGGCGCGCGCTTGCGCGCGCGCCTTCTCGACACGCGTGAACGTAACGCGTCGAATTTGCACGCGACGCGACGTTCGCGCTTCATATCGATAGACTAACTTTGACCGGTCTACGAGCGGCCGTCCCGTCACGATCTCGCAACGAGGTGATGTACAACGATGCTCGACCACTGTGAGGGACATAAAACTGCAACGAACACGACCCCGCGGGCGGGAATCGATGTTGTGACAATTTGAAAATTGAACATTCATCTAAACGCAACTTCTCAATTTTTATTCAATACGTTATTGTAAACATATTAAAACTCGGCTGGCAATTACATGCGCACACACACGCATGATTCGCACTAGATACGATCAACGCCCGGAGCTTGAGGGATAAATTCCAACACGACGCTGCGCACACCGTTTCGACGATGGGCGCGTGTGCGTCCTCTTTTATACATTCTTTCCATATACGGTCGCCGTGGCGACCGCGCACGTGTCGAACACGCTAGGCGCCCTGCGTTGAGGTGTGCCTAGAAGCGTATTCTTTTAACATCACAGATAACACCGGGGGAGACGGTCCCAAATCTTGGTCGATTGGTAACATCACCATACGGTCTGCGAACGCGGTGCTATAATATAATTTTATATTATATTATATAAAATATGAGGAGGAGTAGTATGTATATTCTTTGTTATTTTGTGTTGACACAAGAGAGATATATAAAATGTACTATACACCACACACACAGAGAGAGAGAGAGCTGGGAAAGATCTCGGCGGTCTCGCATTCGAAATACGAATTTGATATAATTTCCTCCGAAAATCCATACCCATATCTATATCATCCATGCGCGAATATATGTATATAATATTCTCACACTTCGCACAAACACAAAAACAAGAACACATTCTCTCTCGTCCGTCGTTCGTGTCTATTTGAGACGAACGACGCGCGGCAACGAGAACGAGTCGACGCTGTGCGCACGACTGTTTCGCTCCACATCTATACCGAGAGCAATAGTCCGCGTCGGCATTGGAGCGGACGTCGAATGTTTCTCGTAGAGCGAGCGAGAGAGAGACGATTTTTCATTTTATTATGTATGTGTATTGGCGTGCAGTAGTAGCACGTAGTAGTACTAGTAGTAGTAGTAAAAAAATATTATTATTTATTTTATTGACTGATATGATTTTGTTTGTTTTCTTTTTTTTGCATAGACATTTGTATTGATAGATATGTTTCTCGTTGAAGCTCGCAGCACACGCTCAGAGAAATGGCAATGTGGGTTTATTTGAAGAAAAAAAAAAAAAAAAAAAAAAACAATTAATTTATTAATAATATGTATGTATGTATGTATGTATGTATGTATGTATGTATGTATAATAATGAATTATAATAATTATTCCGATGCAACGTCAGAGGAAAATGTTTCTCGTACAGGTGCGGCGCGCGACGGCCGGCCGCTCGACAGTTTCGCGCCGAATGTTTCTCGTTGAAGCTCGCAGCACACGCTCAGAGAAATGGCAATGTGGGTTTATTTGAAGAAAAGAAAAAACAAAAAAAACAATTATATTTATTAATAATATGTATGTATGTATGTATGTATGTATGTATGTATGTATAATAATGAATTATAATAATTATTCCGATGCAACGTCAGAGGAAAATGTTTCTCGTACAGGTGCGGCGCGCGACGGCCGGCCGCTCGACAGTTTCGCGCCGAATGTTTCTCGTTGAAGCTCGCAGCACACGCTCAGAGAAATGGCAATGTGGGTTTATTTGAAGAAAAGAAAAAACAAAAAAAACAATTATATTTATTAATAATATGTATGTATGTATGTATGTATGTATGTATGTATGTATAATAATGAATTATAATAATTATTCCGATGCAACGTCAGAGGAAAATGTTTCTCGTACAGGTGCGGCGCGCGACGGCCGGCCGCTCGACAGTTTCGCGCCGAATGTTTCTCGTTGAAGCTCGCAGCACACGCTCAGAGAAATGGCAATGTGGGTTTATTTGAAGAAAAGAAAAAACAAAAAAAACAATTATATTTATTAATAATATGTATGTATGTATGTATGTATGTATGTATGTATGTATGTATGTATGTATGTATAGTAATGAATTATAATAATTATTCCGATGCAACGTCAGAGGAAAATGTTTCTCGTACAGGTGCGGCGCGCGACGGCCGGCCGCTCGACAGTTTCGCGCCGAATGTTTCTCGTTGAAGCTCGCAGCACACGCTCAGAGAAATGGCAATGTGGGTTTATTTGAAGAAAAAAAAAAAAAAAAAAAAAAACAATTAATTTATTAATAATATGTATGTATGTATGTATGTATGTATGTATGTATAATAATGAATTATAATAATTATTCCGATGCAACGTCAGAGGAAAATGTTTCTCGTACAGGTGCGGCGCGCGACGGCCGGCCGCTCGACAGTTTCGCGCCGAATGTTTCTCGTTGAAGCTCGCAGCACACGCTCAGAGAAATGGCAATGTGGGTTTATTTGAAGAAAAGAAAAAACAATTATATTTATTAATAATATGTATGTATGTATGTATGTATGTATGTATAATAATGAATTATAATAATTATTCCGATGCAACGTCAGAGGAAAATGTTTCTCGTACAGGTGCGGCGCGCGACGGCCGGCCGCTCGACAGTTTCGCGCCGAATGTTTCTCGTTGAAGCTCGCAGCACACGCTCAGAGAAATGGCAATGTGGGTTTATTTGAAGAAAAAAAAAAAAAAAAAAAAAACAATTAATTTATTAATAATATGTATGTATGTATGTATGTATGTATGTATGTATGTATGTATGTATGTATGTATGTATGTATGTATAATAATGAATTATAATAATTATTCCGATACAATGTCAGAGGAAAATGTTTCTCGTACAAGATCGCCACGCGACGCGACAAGATGCCGTTCAACGGCACGATATCTACAACTCTGTCGATAGATATGTAGATAGTATCTACTCTGTCAAGTATATGTGTGTAACGTGTGGTGGTGTGTGGTGTGGGGTTTTGTTAGCGATAGCGATACGTTTCTAGTTAAAATTGAATATTTAAAAATAAAAACTCTTCTGGTAAGAAAAACTATTTATGGTTTATTATGGTGTGTCTAGTGCAACAACATCAACATTGTCATAATCATAATAATATAATTATTATTAGGGCTATAGGTTAACCTTCCAAATAGGGACCGTCGATTTAAATGTCGATATTTTTAATTATTCTAGATAGTACTCACTAAAAGAAACTTAAGTGCTTGCTTACTTACTTACTTACTTAGTTGATTGAGTTTTTTTTTTTTTTTTTTTAAACTTTTTCATACAAATTGATATATAAGACATATATGGCCGTTACCGACCGCCGACCAAAATCTATTTCATAAAACCGACATAAAATTGATGTCAAACGTCAATCACTTTGAGTTGACTAAGTGTAAGGGTTCAGATTATTTTGAAAGTATCGATCATTTGCGATGCATACGAGAAAAAGATCATTCATTTCATTGTTTGTAAGTTGTAAATTTTGTGTATTATATTGTAATTCTTGAGTGAGAATTGAGTGTTTACTTACTTACTTACTTACTTACTTATTGAATATCCAAAAAGTACCCAAAACCGAATCAGAGCGCCCCACTATCCACGCGGTCTTGTCTGCCCTACCCCTAGAGTGTATATAAAAGCTCGGAGGCGCGCAGGGAGA
>NW_025575874.1:40000-47601 GCF_905147105.1 Pieris brassicae
ATGTCGCGTTGCGCGAAATCAATCAATCGCACACCACCAAGCGGTTCTTCTGTTGTTGTTCGTTAACGACGGCATCGTTCCGTCCGTTTTAAGAACACACGTCACAATAATTTCGTACACACTACAATTGCACAAACACCGCACGCACACACTGGGCGCAACCGCTAGAGCAGCGGGCGCGCGCGTTTCGCTTCCTCTCGCGAGAGTAAGAGAAACTGAGCCGAACGCGACAACTTTCAACGACAGCGTCGAGACACGTCGACGCGCGCACCGGCGCCGACCGTCGCGCGATCGCCATGCGGGACCGGGACGATGCGAGCAAACACGCGCGACGCGTAAACGCGAACGTCGTTGTCGTCGTTGTCGTTGTCGTTGCGTAAAGACTCGACGCGCACCCGTGCCGCGGGAGACACGGTGCGGCGGGGAGAATTTATTTGTGCGACAAAAGTATCGTATAGACGTGGCTTAACACGGCCAATACGGATGACGAGTCGTAATCGAACATATATTCGAACGGATCGTTCGGCCGCTCGGCGGCCTAGCGAAACCGTCAATTGCACGCGCGACAGAGATGCGGCGCTACGACCGGAGTCGCAGCGATCGCCGCTCGTCACGCGAACAGTGTGGCTTTTTGTTTTTATGCAGCCGGCCCTCAGACAGGAGTGGTCCTGGATATTTCTCCACGGACCGCAATGTGCGTTCGAAATGTCGATGTTCAAATGTGTCCTGCAGTTCACACTATGACGCGCAGTTAACTGCGTTCTTCATCGACCCGCGAGCCAAGTGATCCACCGTTCAGGGTAATCGTTTTGTTTTTGTGTGTGTTTTTGTATGAGAAAATATAAAAGGTGCGAAAAAATTAAACAAAAAAATTTGAAAATAATACTTATCATTAACGTGTACGACAAATGAAAAGAAAGAAAATCTCTTTTATTTGCGTGGTTGTACACAAAAATTAAAATATTATTTCAAAGTATCAATAGGCGATAGCGAACGCTAATCAAAGCGTGTCGCAACGCACACGTCGCGAATCGACGAGAGAGAGTCAACCGTCTCGGATTCGATTTTGATTCGTATCATTCACGTGTTTTTTGTATTTTTTTCTTTTTTTGCGAGTCTTTGACAACAACAAAACAAAAAGAAAAAACCAACGTTAATGATCCTTCCGCAGGTTCCCCTACGGAAACCTTGTTACGACTTTTACTTCCTCTAAATGATCAAGTTTGGTCAACTTCCCAGCAACGCCGACGGCCGTGAGGCCACCGCGTGTCGGTCCGAAGACCTCACTAAATCATTCAATCGGTAGTAGCGACGGGCGGTGTGTACAAAGGGCAGGGACGTAATCAACGCGAGCTTATGACTCGCGCTTACTAGGAATTCCTCGTTTATGGGGGATAATTGCAAACCCCAATCCCCAGCACGAAGGAGTTTCAACGGGTTGCCCGGGCCTCTAGGCCAGGGAGAACATGTTGATTCCTTCAGTGTAGCGCGCGTGCGGCCCAGGACATCTAAGGGCATCACAGACCTGTTATTGCTCAATCTCGTGCGGCTCGAAGCCGCCGGTCCCTCTAAGAAGAATTTTAATACGTCGCCAGTGAGTTGCGCTCCCCGAGAGTCGCGCACACCTTGAATGACGACGCCTATTTAGCAGGCTAGAGTCTCGTTCGTTACCGGAATTAACCAGACAAATCGCTCCACCAACTAAGAACGGCCATGCACCACCACCCACCGAATCAAGAAAGAGCTGTTAATCTGTCAATCCTTCCGGTGTCCGGGCCTGGTGAGATTTCCCGTGTTGAGTCAAATTAAGCCGCAGGCTCCACTCCTGGTGGTGCCCTTCCGTCAATTCCTTTAAGTTTCAGCTTTGCAACCATACTCCCCCCGGAGTCCAAAATCTTTGGTTTCCCGGAAGCTGCCCGCCGAGCCATTGTAGTAACGTCGGCGGATCGCTAGATGACATATTTACGGTTAGAACTAGGGCGGTATCTAATCGCCTTCGAACCTCTAACTTTCGTTCTTGATTGATGAAAACACCTTTGGCAAATGCTTTCGCTGATGTTCGTCTTGCGACGATCCAAGAATTTCACCTCTAACGTCGCAATACGAATGCCCCCAGTTATCCCTATTAATCATTACCTCGGAGTTCTGAAAACCAACAAAATAGAACCGAGATCATATTCTATTATTCCATGCACGAAATATTCAAGCGGCATTTTGAGCCCGCTTTGAGCACTCTAATTTGTTCAAAGTAAAATTGTCGGCCCACCTCGACACTCACCGAAGAGCACCGCGATAGGATTTTGATATTGAACCGGCGTTTTACCGCCGGCTCACCGACGATATGCTCCGCAGACGTGTCAGTATCACCGCGGATGCGGTGCACCGACAGCGCGGCGCACAAATGCAACTACGAGCTTTTTAACCGCAACAATTTTAGTATACGCTATTGGAGCTGGAATTACCGCGGCTGCTGGCACCAGACTTGCCCTCCAATTGTTCCTCGTTAAAATATTTAAAGTGTACTCATTCCGATTACGAGGCCTCGTAAGAGTCCCGTATCGTTATTTTTCGTCACTACCTCCCCGTGCCGGGAGTGGGTAATTTGCGCGCCTGCTGCCTTCCTTGGATGTGGTAGCCGTTTCTCAGGCTCCCTCTCCGGAATCGAACCCTGATTCCCCGTTACCCGTGACAACCATGGTAGTCGCAGAAACTACCATCGAAAGTTGATAAGGCAGACATTTGAAAGATGCGTCGCCGGTACTGGACCGTGCGATCGGCAAAAGTTATCCAGATTCATCAAAATTAACGACTTCGGACGCATGGCCCTCCGCCGATTGGTTTTGATCTAATAAAAGCACTCATCCCATCACTGGTCAGAGTTCTGATTGCATGTATTAGCTCTAGAATTACCACAGTTATCCAAGTAACTGAGTAAGATCTAAGGAACCAAAACTGATATATTGAGCCATTCGCGGTATCGCCTTAATACGGCTTGCACTGAGACATGCATGGCTTAATCTTTGAGACAAGCATATAACTACTGGCAGGATCAACCAGGGAGCTGCTTACGCAAACGACACGCCTACACCGCGGTCACGCGGCTTCGGCGAGCCGCTGGCTCGGCGGCGTCGAGGGGCGCGCGCTTGCGCGCGCGCCTTCTCGACACGCGTGAACGTAACGCGTCGAATTTGCACGCGACGCGACGTTCGCGCTTCATATCGATAGACTAACTTTGACCGGTCTACGAGCGGCCGTCCCGTCACGATCTCGCAACGAGGTGATGTACAACGATGCTCGACCACTGTGAGGGACATAAAACTGCAACGAACACGACCCCGCGGGCGGGAATCGATGTTGTGACAATTTGAAAATTGAACATTCATCTAAACGCAACTTCTCAATTTTTATTCAATACGTTATTGTAAACATATTAAAACTCGGCTGGCAATTACATGCGCACACACACGCATGATTCGCACTAGATACGATCAACGCCCGGAGCTTGAGGGATAAATTCCAACACGACGCTGCGCACACCGTTTCGACGATGGGCGCGTGTGCGTCCTCTTTTATACATTCTTTCCATATACGGTCGCCGTGGCGACCGCGCACGTGTCGAACACGCTAGGCGCCCTGCGTTGAGGTGTGCCTAGAAGCGTATTCTTTTAACATCACAGATAACACCGGGGGAGACGGTCCCAAATCTTGGTCGATTGGTAACATCACCATACGGTCTGCGAACGCGGTGCTATAATATAATTTTATATTATATTATATAAAATATGAGGAGGAGTAGTATGTATATTCTTTGTTATTTTGTGTTGACACAAGAGAGATATATAAAATGTACTATACACCACACACACAGAGAGAGAGAGAGCTGGGAAAGATCTCGGCGGTCTCGCATTCGAAATACGAATTTGATATAATTTCCTCCGAAAATCCATACCCATATCTATATCATCCATGCGCGAATATATGTATATAATATTCTCACACTTCGCACAAACACAAAAACAAGAACACATTCTCTCTCGTCCGTCGTTCGTGTCTATTTGAGACGAACGACGCGCGGCAACGAGAACGAGTCGACGCTGTGCGCACGACTGTTTCGCTCCACATCTATACCGAGAGCAATAGTCCGCGTCGGCATTGGAGCGGACGTCGAATGTTTCTCGTAGAGCGAGCGAGAGAGAGACGATTTTTCATTTTATTATGTATGTGTATTGGCGTGCAGTAGTAGCACGTAGTAGTACTAGTAGTAGTAGTAGTAGTAGTAAAAAAATATTATTATTTATTTTATTGACTGATATGATTTTGTTTGTTTTCTTTTTTTTGCATAGACATTTGTATTGATAGATATGTTTCTCGTTGAAGCTCGCAGCACACGCTCAGAGAAATGGCAATGTGGGTTTATTTGAAGAAAAGAAAAAACAAAAAAAACAATTATATTTATTAATAATATGTATGTATGTATGTATGTATGTATGTATGTATGTATGTATGTATAATAATGAATTATAATAATTATTCCGATGCAACGTCAGAGGAAAATGTTTCTCGTACAGGTGCGGCGCGCGACGGCCGGCCGCTCGACAGTTTCGCGCCGAATGTTTCTCGTTGAAGCTCGCAGCACACGCTCAGAGAAATGGCAATGTGGGTTTATTTGAAGAAAAGAAAAAACAATTATATTTATTAATAATATGTATGTATGTATGTATGTATGTATGTATAATAATGAATTATAATAATTATTCCGATGCAACGTCAGAGGAAAATGTTTCTCGTACAGGTGCGGCGCGCGACGGCCGGCCGCTCGACAGTTTCGCGCCGAATGTTTCTCGTTGAAGCTCGCAGCACACGCTCAGAGAAATGGCAATGTGGGTTTATTTGAAGAAAAGAAAAAACAAAAAAAACAATTATATTTATTAATAATATGTATGTATGTATGTATGTATGTATGTATGTATGTATGTATGTATAATAATGAATTATAATAATTATTCCGATGCAACGTCAGAGGAAAATGTTTCTCGTACAGGTGCGGCGCGCGACGGCCGGCCGCTCGACAGTTTCGCGCCGAATGTTTCTCGTTGAAGCTCGCAGCACACGCTCAGAGAAATGGCAATGTGGGTTTATTTGAAGAAAAGAAAAAACAATTATATTTATTAATAATATGTATGTATGTATGTATGTATGTATGTATAATAATGAATTATAATAATTATTCCGATGCAACGTCAGAGGAAAATGTTTCTCGTACAGGTGCGGCGCGCGACGGCCGGCCGCTCGACAGTTTCGCGCCGAATGTTTCTCGTTGAAGCTCGCAGCACACGCTCAGAGAAATGGCAATGTGGGTTTATTTGAAGAAAAAAAAAAAAAAAAAAAAACAATTAATTTATTAATAATATGTATGTATGTATGTATGTATGTATGTATGTATGTATGTATGTATGTATGTATGTATGTATGTATAATAATGAATTATAATAATTATTCCGATACAATGTCAGAGGAAAATGTTTCTCGTACAAGATCGCCACGCGACGCGACAAGATGCCGTTCAACGGCACGATATCTACAACTCTGTCGATAGATATGTAGATAGTATCTACTCTGTCAAGTATATGTGTGTAACGTGTGGTGGTGTGTGGTGTGGGGTTTTGTTAGCGATAGCGATACGTTTCTAGTTAAAATTGAATATTTAAAAATAAAAACTCTTCTGGTAAGAAAAACTATTTATGGTTTATTATGGTGTGTCTAGTGCAACAACATCAACATTGTCATAATCATAATAATATAATTATTATTAGGGCTATAGGTTAACCTTCCAAATAGGGACCGTCGATTTAAATGTCGATATTTTTAATTATTCTAGATAGTACTCACTAAAAGAAACTTAAGTGCTTGCTTACTTACTTACTTACTTAGTTGATTGAGTTTTTTTTTTTTTTTTTTAAACTTTTTCATACAAATTGATATATAAGACATATATGGCCGTTACCGACCGCCGACCAAAATCTATTTCATAAAACCGACATAAAATTGATGTCAAACGTCAATCACTTTGAGTTGACTAAGTGTAAGGGTTCAGATTATTTTGAAAGTATCGATCATTTGCGATGCATACGAGAAAAAGATCATTCATTTCATTGTTTGTAAGTTGTAAATTTTGTGTATTATATTGTAATTCTTGAGTGAGAATTGAGTGTTTACTTACTTACTTACTTACTTACTTATTGAATATCCAAAAAGTACCCAAAACCGAATCAGAGCGCCCCACTATCCACGCGGTCTTGTCTGCCCTACCCCTAGAGTGTATATAAAAGCTCGGAGGCGCGCAGGGAGAGCAGCCCTCACCCGCCGTACCCAAAGCGCGGGCATCATGCAAGCCGTAGCGGCTGAGGCTGGTCGCCGAAGGCGACCAAAAAAGCCGAGGCTGCGTAGGCTTGAATAAAATGCCCTGCGCTTTTGGTACGCAAGGGTGGAGGGGCTGCATTTCCCGTAGCGTCGGAGCAGTACAAAAACCAATTATCATCAATATAGCGCGCGTGTAGGTTAGGTTAGGTTTAGGTTTGTATATTAATATTTTTTATTTTTTTATTTTTAATATGATGCAAAATGAATTTTTATCATTTTGTATGTGTGTATGTATATATGTATTTATGTATGTATTTTTTATATATTTATTGTGCGTTGCGTGTTTTACAATACAAAATAGAAAATGTTTCTCGTACAAGAGCGACGCGCGACCGACCGGCCGGTCGGCAGCTTCGCGCCGAATGTTTCTCGTACAAGATCGCCACGCGACGCGACAAGATGCCGCTCAACGGCACGATATCTACAACTCTGTCAATTATATGTGTGTTGTAACTAGCGGGGTTTTGTTAGCGACAGCGATACGTTTCTAGTTAAAATTGAATATTTAAAAATAAAAACTCTCCTGTTAATCAAAACTATGTATCGTTTTGTTTTGTTTAATAGAGTTTACAAAAATATAATATTTTTTATATTATATAATTGATTATTGATTGATTGTTTGTTTGTTGTGTTATACTTCGTGTCGTCGTCTCTCATCGGTTGGACACACACACGATGTTGATAATTAAAAATAATCAAACACCACCGCGGCCGCCAACAAAGAGACGACGGGACGACACACGCCCCGCCGCCTCACAAGAGCGAACAAACAACGCGTAATAACCACCGATCTCGTCCTCGGACGAATCACCTGGCGTAGGGCTGAGTCTCAACAGATCGCAGCACGACGCTGCTCTACCGAGCACAACACCCCGCCAGGAACGTAAGTCGTCTACAGACTATTCCGAGCCCCGACATCGAACTGAGTTGTATTCGAAACTTCGACGCCGTAGTGCACGTGTTAAGACCGCTCGCACCGATCGTCGCGTTCCAAATGGGCTCCGACGTCGCGCGTCACGAGTGACGCGCGACTAGTAAAATCACATTGTTTAGAGCCTCCCGACACTCGGGGCTCCACAGTGAGAATATCCTTGCCGGATTCGGCTAGGCTGGCTTCGGCCTTAGAGGCGTTCAGGCATAATCCCGCGGATGGTAGCTTCGCACCACCGGCCGCTCGGCAA
>NW_025575875.1:0-46738 GCF_905147105.1 Pieris brassicae
TATTATTGAAGCAATAGAAGGATTTTTAAGAAGGAATTGTTGCATGTGGAGATACAATAGCCTTACGGTTCAGGATTACCTATCGGCGGTGTGCAGAGAGTACTGTTTGGTATACATATATTACAAGTTCAAGGGGATGAGAACAATGATACGGTGCTAGTAAATTTGTATAGAAATATATGGACATATAAATAAAAGAATAATACCTGGAATAAAAATGTTTTATTTAAATATGTAACCCTTACATCTAATTTTATTATAGATAATGGTGTTAATGTAGGTTAGGTATATTTATTGTTGTTTGCTTAGAGCCGTAGGTTAAGTTAGGTTAGACGTAGTTTATTCTATTTTTCTTTTGGAGCCATAGATCGGGTTAGTAAATGTAGGAAAGTAGATAACGATGCATTCGTACTGAGTCATTAAGTAATTAGATAATGAGTGGGAATTTCGTGCAGGAAATAGTAGCTGATAAGGTGGTGATTACCTTAAAAGGCCGGCAACACACTCGCGAACATTGAGTTCTATAAAAAATACTTATAAATAATATTCTTGTTTGTATTTAACTTCACAAAGTCATAAAAATTCTTAATAGGCCGGCAACGCACTCGCAAAGCTGACATTGAGATTGTCCCTGGACAATCTGTTCGTTTACCACCTATTCCATAAAAAAACAGTAATTGGTAATAATCTTGTTTGTATTTAAATTTTCTTAAAATTTCAATACATAAGTCATAAAAATCTTAAAAGGCCGGCAACACACTCACGAACCCTTCGACATTAAGCGTGTACGTTAACGGGGGTATCAGTTAACATCAGAAAAGGCTCCTGCCCGTTAACCCCTGTGCTATAAGAAATACTAATAAATAATATTCTTGTTTGTATTTAACTTCAAATAAGTCATACAAATTCTTAATAGGCCGGCAACGCACTCGCGAATTTGACATTAAGATTGTCCACGGACAATCTGTTCGTTTACTACCTGTTCCATGAAAAACAGTAATAAGTAATAATCTTGTCAATATTTCAGTTTTCTATAAATTACAATTTTTAATTTCAAAATTCTTAAAAGGCCTGCATCACACTCGCGAACATTGAGTGTGCATTAACGGCGGTATCAGTTAAAAACATATAAGGCTCGTGTCCGTTACCCCTGTTCCAAAAAAAAACAGTAATTGGTATCTTGTTTGTATTTAAATTTTCTTAAAATTTCAATACATAAGTCATAAAAATTCTTAAAAGGCCGGCAACACACTCGCGAATACTTCGACATTAAGCGTGTACGTTAACGGGGGTATCAGTTAACATCAGAAAAGGCTCCTGCCCGTTAACACCTGTTCTATAAGAAATACTAATAAATAATATTCTTATTTGTATTTATTGTAATAAAACAACGTGACTGAGCGAGTACCGGAAAAGAACTGAACTTTATTTTCTAAAGACAAAAGTAAAGAATCTCATAGACAACATTTGATGACACTCTGGTACAAGATGTCGCTAGTAGTAGGTACATCTATATTTTGCTATTTATAATACTCCCACTCAAAATATAGATACTATATAAACAAAAGAAACAATTACACTTTAACAATACCTAAAGTATTCAAATGTTTATAATGTTTTACAGCAGCGAGACTTTTTGTAAACAAATCTGCAGGCATATTTGATGTACATAGATAATTAACACTTATAATGTTTTCATTAATTAATTCTCTACAATAATGATATCTGACATCAATATGCTTCGTTTTATTATGGAATACAGGGTTTAACAACAATTTCTGTGCGCTCATACTATCATTATATAAAATGATCTTATACATCCTTTTAGTAAGTTCAAATTGTAAATTTCTCAAATAAACTGCCTCTTTGCAGGCTTCTGATATGGATACATATTCAGATTCGGTACTAGAAAGTGTAATACATTTTTGCTTACTACAACTCTACTAGATATAACAGACCCAGACAAAGTATAACAAAATCCTGAATATGATTTCCTATCATTAACATCACTGCACCAGTCTGCATCAACATAACCTTCAATGTTTGCATTTTTGCCCTTACTATATTTTAAACCTAAATCTTTTGTCCCTTTCAAATACCTTAAAATTCTTTTGGCATAAACCCATTGTTGTTCAGTATTACAATTATTGAATTGACTTAAATATGACACTGCATAAGCTATATCGGGTCGTGTGAGCACAACCAAATACATTAGGCTCCCGATAAGCTGCTGATAGGGATTTTGATTACTACAATCATTTTCCTTCTTACATTTTAAGTTGACCTCCATTGGAGTATTCACAGTGTTACAATCAACTATATTGAACTTAGTCAACAATCTATCAATATATTTTTCTTGACTTAAAGTCACAGTACAATTATTATTTTGTTTATCAAATACAACTGACATGCCAAGACATTCCTTTACAATTCCCAAGTCTTTTAATACAAAAATCTTATTCAACATATCCTTAAGATTACTAGTTTCATTTCTATCATTTGAGAATACAAAGAAATCATCGACATATAATGTCACGATGGTTTTACTGCTGCCAGCAAATTTTGTATATAAACATGACTCTATTTGGGACTTAATATAACCATTAGCTAACATGCAAACCATCCACTTTCTTATGCCATGCACGAGATGCCTGTTTGAGACCATATATAGCTTTGGTCAATTTTAAAACTTTATTATTTGGACAGACATAACCTAAAGGCTTTTGCATATATATTGTCTCAGACAGATCTCCATTTAAGAAAGCAGTTTTCACATCAAGATGTGTTACTTCTAGGTTGAACTGCACTGATAATGCGAATAATAACCTAAGTGTTGTATGCCGTACTACTGGAGAAAATGTTTCACTATAGTCCACACCATATTTTTGACTACACCCTTTAGCCACAAGTCTGGCTCGATAGCGGACATTATTTTCACTATGACTCTTTTTTTTTAGAACCCACTTGCACTTAACTATATTGCCACTTGCAGGAATATCAACAACTTCCCATGCTTTGTTGTCTTCAAAGCTTTTCAGCTCTTCTTTCACTGCCTGTTCCCATTGCTCCTTCTCTGGTCCCCTTAGTGCTTCTTCTAATGTCAGTTCATCACTAAAATATTCATTACACTGTTCTGTGCACATATATCCAAACCTTTCTGGTTTTTGTCTCACCCGTTGTGACTTTGATGTGGTTTCTGGTTGCTGTTCTTACTCATGGTACTCTCTCTCTCTCTCTCAACATACTCTGGTACATAGGTTTCATCCATGTCATTCGTTAAAATGAATGAATCCTCTCCATCATGGTCTGACACCTCTCCCACTGAAGATGTATGTGGACTATTTTCTGCTGGTTTGTCTTCTACCACTTCCATTTCAATCATATTTTCTTGATGAGATAACTTTTCATTTATGAAGACAACATCTCGACTGGTTATAATAGCCTTTGTTGAAGGATTGTATAAACTATACCCTTTGACATCCTCAGGGTAACCAACCAGTATGCATTGTTCTGATTTCTTGTCCCACTTACGTCTTCTCTCCTTGGGTATATGTCTCATGACAGTACTACCAAAAATCCTTAAATGACTGAGGTTGGGTTTGCCTCCTGTCCACAACTCGTACGGTGTACAGTGGTTCAATCCACCTTTTACAATTCTATTTTGTAAATAGACTGCTGTGTTAATGGCTTCAGCCCAAAATTCCTTGCCTAATCTTGCATCAAATAAAAGGCATCTTGCTTTCTCGATCAGAGTCCTATTCATACATTCACAAAGCCCGTTTTGCTCAGGAGTATAGGGATTGGTTCTTTGATGAATTAATTATACCCAGTTTCTTCAAATAATTATCAAAATCTCTGTTACAGAACTCTGTGCCATTATCACTTTTTATTTTACAAGTATTTTTATTTTATTTGACGTTGAATTCTCAACTCTTGCTTTATATTCTTTAAAATATTGTAAAGTCTCATTTTTACCTTTTAAAAAATAAACATATGTCATGCTGCTGTGATCATCAACAAAAATGAGAAAGTACCTTGATCCTCCTAGCGATACATTCTCCATTGGGCCACATATATCACTGTGTACTATTTCCAATAGCTTAGTACTCCTGTTCCCTTTATTATCGAAGGGCAACCGACTTTGCTTTCCTTCACAGCACACTATACAGTTGGACTTGTTGATGTCGGCCTTCTCAGTTAATTTGACCCCCTCCACAGCATCCTGCATTTTATTCATGTTATCACTGTTGACATGTCCCAATCTACAATGCCAAACTTCTGGAGACTCTGCTGTTGCTGCCACCAAACAAGATGAAGTATTTAGTTTATAAACTCCATTTATAAGTGATGCAGTCGCTACTAGAGTGTCCTGTTTATTAAATATCTCGCATCCATCGCTTGTAAAATACACCTTGTTACCCTGCCATATCAGTTGGCTTACTGACAATAAGTTGGTAGATAATTTGGGCACACACAACACTTTTTCAACAGTTATGTTAAAGTCACATCCTTCAGTTGATGTTGTTATGTTTACTTTTCCACAACACAACACTGGGATTTTATTCTGGTTAGCAACCATGATTTCCTTGGTGAACCCAGAATAACATTCGTCGACCATCCAATCTTTATTGCTTGTCAAATGCGAACTTGACCCAGAGTCGACATACCAGTCACTCTTGTCAAATATTCTGCTAAAAAACACGGCACTGAATGCATTACTTGTTTTTGACGATTTATTTTCAGAATTCTTATAAGATTTATCTTTATAAGTGCATTGATTACGGTAGTGGCCATGTTGTTTACAATTATAACATTTGACGTGTTGTTTTTCTTTGACAGATGTCGACATTCGTTCATTCTCACCATTTTTTTTTTTTTTTTTTTTTTTAATAATTTTATGGCCTGGTAACGAGACCTTTAAGCCCATTCTCACCATCTTTCTTGTACATAGACTGTGTACTCTTTACACTCTTTGATTTTTGATTCTTGCGGAAACAAGCAAACGCATTGTTGGCATCACTGTCTTCCGGTTCAATGTCCATCAATTTCCCTTTAATGGCGTCGGTTGTGATTATCATGCCCGAATGCTCGATTGCCATTATCATGGGCATATATTTTTCAGATAATCCAGCCAACATGATAGATCCGATCCACTCATCACTTATGCCAAAACCCGTACCTTGTAATTTCTGACCAGCTTCAACAATTTGTGTTACATATGACGTCATCGAAGTGCAATTTTCTAATCGAATAGAAATTAAATTCCTCAGAAGACTTATTTTTCTTGTAAATCCCGAGTCATCGAATAACATCTTCAATTTATCCCACAATTCTTTCGATGTTGCTACATTCTTTATATGAACATAAAGAGCCGGGTCAATTGTTAGAATCAACTTCGCTTTTGTTCTCGCATCGTCTGCAGCTGCTGGAGCAACGTTGGGCTCAGGTTTGATACACCCAACCATTCCCTCTAAGACAAGGAAATTTTCTGCTGCGAAACACCATTCACTGTAATTTTCACGCCCTTGCAGTTTCGGCACACTAATGTGATAGTTCGAACTGGACGCCATTACTGATGCCTGACGCGACAGATTTATTAATCTGCACAACTCAACACACTTAGTCCTATTCTGCCACGAATTATTATTATCGATAATGTCCTGATAATCAATAATTATACTGTCGCGAGAACTAAGTACTTTTTATGAGCCAGGAGCGGCCTGGGCCCATAACCTGTAATAAAACAACGTGACTGAGCGAGTACCGGAAAAGAACTGAACTTTATTTTCTAAATACAAAAGTAAAGAATCTCATAGACAACATTTGATGACACTCTGGTACAAGATGTCGCTAGTAGTAGGTACATCTATATTTTGCTATTTATAATATTTATCTTCAAATAAGTCATACAAATTCTTAATAGGCCGGCAACGCACTCGCGAACTTGACATTAAGATTGTCCACGGACAATCTGTTCGTTTACCACCTGTTCCAAGAGAAACAGTAATAAGTAATAATCTTTTTAATATTTCAGTTTACTATAAATTACAATTTTTAAGTTTAAAAATTCTTAAAAGGCCTGCAACACACTCGCGAACATTGCGAGTGTGCAGTAACGGCGGTATCAGTTAAGAACTGTTGTAATTCTTGTTAGGGCACGATAATTATACACACAGTATCCGTAATAAAGAAATATATTTACTGTTTAACTTGGAAGTGATATGTCTGCTTCCTTCCACGATACACATTGGAATGAAACAGAAATGACCTGGAGCAGAGTGAGGTAAAGACAATTTGGCGCCTCGACAAGATGGCGGCTCGATCGCTCATTCAAATGACAGGAAAAAGTCAATACAATGATTAATTTTTGCAATATTACTCAAATAAATCAACATGCCCCCTCAAAAATTAATTCTTGTACAAATCAAATGCCTAAACAGAACTATATAACTTCCAAGCGAGTCTGGGAAAATACAAAAATAATGATCCAACATTTGTTGCTCGGATAAGGGAAAACCCAGAAAAACCTTATCAGATCATTTCATCATCTTAAATTCGATACATTATATACATTACATATAATTATCAGAACACAATGAATATAACAGAATAATTAAATTAATAACAAATAATAGCCAACTCATTAAATATTATAATTGTAAACCCATGTTTCTCCTCATTTCATGAAACGTAACCGCTGGTAATGGTTTTATTAACGCATCTGCAGGTTGTTGACCTGTGGGAATGTATTTTAGCTTTATTACATTTTTCTCTATGTGTTCCCTAGAAAAATGATATTTAATATCTATATGTTTTGTCCGCTTATGATTAGTCGGATTATTTGCTATGCTTATACAGCTGTTATTGTCTTCATATATTACAATAGGAGTGGATATATCAATATGAATACTCCTTACCAAAGATTTAAGCCATAAAGGCTTCATATAAGGCCATATACTCAGCCGCTGTGGAGGAGGCTGCTACTGACTATTGTTTCTTTGTTGTCCAGGTTATTGAACAATGTTCAAACAATTTAAATATATACCCGGTTGTACTCTTTCTATCATTTACATCATTACCTCCCCAATCGGAGTCCACATACCCAGTTAAGATGTTATTATATTCACACCTTTTATAACATAATTTAAAATCAGTTGTGCCTTTTAAATATCTAAGCACTTTTTTGAGGCATTGCCACAATTTTTTATTATTTTAATTTGTGTACCTACTTAATATATTAACGCTAGTGCTTAAGTCAGGTCGAGTACATAACATTATATACATTAGACAACCAATTAAATTGCGACATGGAGCAGTGTAATTTTTTTCTGAGTTTAGTGCTTCATAATTGAGTTTACTATCCATAGGAGTAGTTGCAGGTTTTTGTTGCAATCCTGCATGCAAAATTTATTTAAAACTGTTTTAATATAAGCACTTTGATCTAACATTATCATATCATCGCAACGAGTTATTTTAATTCCAAGAAATAATTTAATTTCATGTAAATCTGTCATTTTAAATTTACTCATTAAATATATTTTAAAACTGTTTATTGTATTTACATTAGCACTCACTATTACCAAATCATCAACATAAAGTACCACATATATATTTTTCTGTATATCTCCTTTATTTAGTATATAAATACATCTATCTACTGATGAATTCTGAAAACCCTCCCGCCTAAGAGACTGTTCAAAAATTTCAAACCAGTATCTAGCGGCTTGCTTTAGCCCATATAATGCTTTATTTAATTTACACACATAACCATTTTTGCAAGACACCCCTTCTGGAACTTTCATATATATTTCTTCCTGTAGTACCCCATTTAGAAATGCAGTTTTTACGTCCATGTGATGTACAAGTAAATTATATTGATTAGCAAAAGCAATAATAAATCTAAAACTAGCTATTCTTGCAACAGGTGCAAAAGTCTCATTATAGTCTATGAGATATTCCTGGCTAAAAGCCCTAGCAACGAGTCGAGCTTTATAGCGTAAAGGCTTTCCGAATTCATCATTTTTTATATTAAACATCCATTTGCAATCTATAATATTTTTGTTATCTGGCCGTGGTACTAAAGTCCATGTTTTATTTAAAAATAGAGAATTTAATTGCACCTTCCCAATGAACTCTATCGTCTCGTGTTTTAATCTCTTGAAACGAATTTGGTATTTTACACAAAATTGAACTAGCACACATAAGGTTATCATCGATTTCTTTATAAGAAATAGGGGGACGACTTTAAGCCTATCACTCCTACGTGGTTCAATACAACTGGTTGTGTCCTCATTATTTACGACCACTGAAAGATCATCAGAATGTGCATTTGGTTGTTCAAATTCGACGATGTCATGGTTAGTTTTGCGAATTTTCTGAGGAACTTCATAATCATCAGATTTACAGGTATCTGATTTATATCTGTCAGTTTTTTGAGACTTTATTGACTTTGAAATGTTGTCAATGTTAACATTATCATGAGAATTTACTATATTCTCTTCAGGTCGCAACGCAGGCCTGGATTGAAGTAATTTGTCCCATCTACTATGACATCTCTGACAGTAATAAATTTTTCGCATTTAGGATTAGGATTCCAAACTTTATAACCGTTTGGTTCGTATCCCACAAGAATACCTTTCCATGACTTAACATCGAATTTTGTCTTATATAACTTATCATGCACATAAACTGTTGAACCAAAAAAAATTAAATATTTTATTTGTGGTTTTTTGTTATGCCACATTTACGAATTCAATCATCATGTAAGTAATTTATATATTATTTAACATTGTACATTATAGTATGAAGTTGTAATAATTTTAAGCAGCATTATTTTCTTTAGGTGACGTAATTGGTGAATAATATTGTAATTGAAAAGGATATTTCTCTTTAAATGTACAAGCTGTGTGTGATGCAGAAATAAAATATATTAATGTTGTTCCCCATGGCCTGGTGCCGCTCATGATGCAACAACTTTTGTAAACTCAGTTCTACAAGTTAATTCAAATTTATTGATAAGAAGGTAGAACTTGATAAATGTGCCAACTAAATTAACAGGTATATTTGTTTATAGCTTAATATCGTACAGGTCTACTGAGAAATCACTGGATGGTTGTTAATAGTGCTTACTCAAATATACCTTATTCATTAACACCATTTCTCTGACTGACCAGAGATATGATGAAGTACACATTAAGAATAGGAATACTATAGAGAGGTAAATATATAGTATAATTTAGAGTATTAATAATTATACTATGTCAAAAAGTTGCAAGATATGTGACCCAAATGAAACATGATGTAAGGTTAAAATATTTGTCTTTTTCGGAAAATTTGGAGTATGGAAATGTCGCTTTAACATTGTATTTATTACTAGCTTAAGTTCAAGCTATTGTTATTGCCACAGCTGTTATGCAAAATATTTGTAAGGATTATAATTTGTAGATATACCGGCAGAAGTTTTAGTTCCAACACTTGATACAGTTTCAAGTCAAGAAGTTAATGAAGGAAATCAAGACGTAACTGAAAGAACAAGCTTTATTTATTATTTTGGAAAATTAATATATTCTTCTTAATTCTAGCAGAAACAAACATGTTGTATTTAAATGTCCTTTTGTACATATAAAATACTAGTACTTATTTTTCTTAGAAGAAAGTTAGTTAAAATTTTAATAAGTTATGTCGTTAATCTACCTATAAAATTAAATTATTATTTATCATAACCATGTAATGTAATGAAATATTAGGAAAAATAAATAAAACATAACATAATATAAAATTTATTTCATTATACTCTTATATATTACTAATATGTAATCCAATGTTATAAACAAATGTTATAAATGTAAACCAATGAAAATGTTAAAACCATCAACTTCAACTTCAACGAACATTAAAAAAACAGAACTGGTACAATTGGTTCAGGCTTTGTATAGTTATGCGCTTACCTACACATTCTGCGATTCATTTTTTATATTATAGATGACACTGATGACAAAGGCACTCTTATCGGTTGCTGGAATGAGAGATAAGTTTCATTAGGTTAGAAAATTATGGTTCCCGAAACTAAGAGCCTTCTGAAAAGCGGTCACCACGTTCGAGTAGTCCACAGGAAAACAAATATGATGCCAAACTCATTGCCGTTAATAATTTTTCCTAACGTTTTAAATATGATAGCAAACGATGGAAAGCCATTAAATAAATTGACCAGGAAACCGTGTAAGCCTTCGCCCCATCGCCAAAGTTCTTTAGTAATTTTAGTAAGATGAGGAAATTGAATTGAATCACTATACATTTCTTAACAAAAGTCAACCGATTTAATTTAATTTATAGGTTGGTCTGACGCACGATACCATTGTAAGTCCGGTAAAACTATCGATGGTTAAAATATTTACTCTCTAGACCCTTCGTGTAAAACCAGCCATATTCTGCTGCTGGACAGGCAGAGGTAGGCACGTAAGCCATCTAATTGTGCGAGATTTTGAAAAATTTGTTTATTATTATCATATTAACAGATTTAAGTTCTACATTTTATTAAATACCCAAGAATTTACAAGAATTTCATTACTCTTTTCAGTATTTACAATAAATCCTTTAGCTTCAAGAAGTGTTCTAGCGTCCTGAATATTTTGTAAACATTCAGTGTAGCTGGAGGACATAAACTTAATATTTCTTGTGTTAGCTTCTAATATTAATTTAATTATTCTAAATTCTATACATTTTTATGAAACATATTCTTAAGAATCTTGCTACAAGTGCGCATGTGCAATAGTTACTCATTTGACTCGTTCGGTTGTTTACGAGTTGTTACGAATTGACTCGACCATTTTCCCGAAGTGGGATGGTCGAGTCGGAGGAGGGAGTTGTGATTATAAAAGAGGTTGTGACACATGCGCAGGGGCCACTTTCGCTTCCGACCGCCGACCCGTGCGGATGTCTGCTCCAGTGCTCTCTCCGTGTGAGTCATCAGTGCTGTAGTGCCATCTCGCTCGCTCCGTGTGAGTCATCGCCGCTTGCCAGTGCGCACGCGCTGTCCGACCGCTGCCTTGCTGCCTGCTGCCCTCTCATTGGTCAGTCCGATCGCTGCCTTGCTGCCTGCCGCCCTCTCATTGGTCGCTTCGCTTCAATTTATGAACGCGGGTTTACCTGCGGCCCTCAGATAGCCACCTAACGGTGCCAAACGGTTATCTGTCGGTTAACGCCTTGTGCGGGAGTGTTTTTGTTGTAATTTATAGATTGTTCGAATTTACTTTGTTCAGTCTCTGAATATAGTTTACTTTTAGGAACATCGCTGACCAAGAAAAAGGTATTTTATAACCTTTTATCCACGATAATAGAGTTGTATCACAAGTAATAAGTGAATAACATTCTTTGATAAACTACCAGTGAGCGCGAGGTGGCGCGCGCGGCGCTGGACGCGACTGCCTATAGTAGGCTGTGAGCAAGCTCCTTCATCCTGGATTCCCCTTTTGCCTATGATTAAATTCTTTTTGACCTTCTTTGTCCTTTTCTGATTTTGATGCGAGCTTGTAGTCAACTAATCGCTTACTGAATAGGTACTTGTATACCTATGTTCCTTGAAGTTGTTCTTTTAGATCTTTTAAGGCTATATAGAATAAAGTTGTGTCGTGTGACTGAGTCTTGGTATTGTGTGTCACATTGGAATCCGCATCCATAAGTAATTTTAATAGGTACATATTTCTTGTTTCCGCAGACAAGAACACTGTGAGTGGCCTCTGCTAAACAAGAAGTAGCTGTAGCATTTGGTTTCATTTGAAACCTGCGTCCTATATTAATCCTGTTTGAGATTGCGGTCTTTTCCTCTGGGTTCAAATTGGGTGCATTGATTAGAATACTTAGATAAAAGTTGTAAAGTGTAAGCTTACTGCAAGATCAAACTGTATGTCTTCACCTGGAGTATTAGACTTTGATGGATCTTCTCCCGATACCTGCAGCAGTTCATTGTCTCATCCAGCGACAAGTGGTCGTTAGGGCGGCGGCCGTGCGTTACCTGTTACGCGACGCTTTTGGTTATGTACGCCTTCGTTCGAGGATACATCTGGAATAGTAAGGTAAATGCTACATTACAACTGGATTTACACACGTGTAGTTACAATTTCAATCAAATGAAAACTGAGGGTAGTATTAAAGTCTCAAAGCTCAATGTATAATAAAACTTCACTTACAGGTAAGTCATATTGACGATTTTGTGTTGTACTTTGCCAAAATACTTTGGAAAATACTCAAAATGCGGTATACCATCAAAAGAAGATTCTTCCTTATCCTTGCATAGGTTCCCTCTTCCGTCCGAGAATGGGCCTCTGAAGTAAGTAGATCGGTTAATCTTTCCAATATGGACCGTCGATATTTGAGGTTTTAGAGGGGCGGGGAGGGGGTTGACGGCTACTTCGGAGCTTTTATATATACTCTAGGGGTAGGGCAGACAAGACCATGTGGATAGTGGGGTGCTCTGATTCGGTTTTGGGTACTTTTTTGATATTAAAAAAGTACAGGATAATACAGAATTAGATAATACAGAAAGTTACAAACAATGAAAAAAATATTTTCAGCTATAAATTTCATTTTAAAATCCACAACAGACCTTATGCAATCCAACTTTTTCAAAATTCCAGTAAGCAATTTTTTTTTTTTTACTAATGATTTATTATTTTATAACCTGACCTGAAATAACATAAATCAAAACTTACTTTAACTCATCCGAGTAAGGATTAAGCCTTCTGCCAGATGACCTAGTAAGTCTGGGCATCGCAGCAAATTCCTCGCCAGGACTAGTCAGCCCACTAGGACCAGCAACCGGTTCGTCAAGGATCGGCGCAGAAGAGGAGGCCGTGACAAGCGGCTAATTTGAGTCCAACACTTGCACTTCACTTAACTCTTCAAACAATGGGCTTCGGAGACGCCATGGTAGTCAAACGTTGTAAGTTTATAGGAGTACGTAAAACGATTTCTACTGCAAGGGTGACAAACGATGACTGGACGCCATTAAACAAAATGAATGGCTTAAAAACAAATTTAGTGATCACCAAAAAGTATCGATACCCGAGTAGTATCGATATTTTCAATAACTTTTGTACTATCTACAAAACAAATATGGGCATTTAAACCGATGATCCATATTAGAAAGTTTAATGGCGATACCAGAGTAGTATCGATACTTTGAAAATTTTCGGAACCCTACACTAAGTGATTGACGTTTGACATCAATTATTTGTCAAATATATTTTGTAATTGCGTGTTGTTACTTACCAATTTGTGTGAAAAGTTTTAATAAATATATCTCATGAACCGTAAGTTTGCGCAACCTAAATCTTTGCAAAACTCTTTCTTTTAGTGAGTACTATCTACAAAAAAATGGGCATTTAAATCGACGGTCCATATTGGAAAGATTATCCAAAACAGCTTCACTATTAACTATGTCTAATGAAAACTTTATTTTTAGTGTTAAAGTTTGGGCTAAATTTTGTTTTCCTAATGGTGATGGGACATCCATTGAATCATTAAAAACAGTGAATGCCCAGCATAGGATACTATGTGAAAATCATTTGAATGAATCTTCATTTACCAGCAGCGATAGGAAAAGACTTAACAAGTTAGATTAAGAGTGAATAGAGGAGGATATAGACCAATTAAAAAACAAACATTGTAGTCCATATAGAGCAAGTTATGACATCCAAGTGAGTATTTACATTCATATTCTACCTAAGTCAAATAGACAAATTTTTATAGTCATGCTTTTTTACATAGAGGTAGGTAGGCAGTACATTTCTGACACACATCTAGGTGATATATGGATGATTAAAAGTTTTCTATTTTCTCTATCCACTTATTGGATTTGTTATCTTTTTCGAATTTTTTATTCAATTATTTTTGTATATTTTCCAGGAACCATCAACTAGCAAAGGTATTTTGTAGGACTTGGACGTGAAAAAGTTCAGTGAACTTACACCTCAAAAGCAAACGCTGTCTAAGAGATGCAGAAAAAATCTATCTGAAATAGTGAGGCTCTGAAAAAAGTTTCAAGGTGATAAAAACTCCAAAAGATCTATATTAAGTGTACTAACATCAAACGAACCTAGCAATGAAATATTAAAAAGCACATTAAATAATTCATTTTCTTTACTATTACAAAGCCAACTGAAAAACTTTATAAGAAAATTAACTGGAATGAGATGGACACTGGATGATAAAGTGAACGTCTTGAGCATCTATAAGAAATCAAACTTTTGTTTTATATTATTGATTAGGTTATTTTGAAAGAAAATATTTTTTTAACTGGATTATTATACATAATTATAAGTTTATAATAATACAAATAGTTTTAATCCGGTATAAAAAATTGGTTTCTTTCAATGTGTAAAAGCTATGTTAACCAAAGACAATACTAGGTTATTTTGTCAGCTCTCTCAAGGCATTATTGAACAAAATTCCAATGGTATGTGGAATCAACAGCCCAGTAATACAGACAGTAAAAGAAATCACAAAAGACCAAGATGTCAATGATAATTTATGTAAAATGGCTTTTGATGAAATGTCAATAAGAAAAAATCTGACATATAACGTAAAACTCAATGCTAAGGCCGTACTACTGTGATAGCAAACCATAGTCGAACTTTCATGGTTATCGGTGTTCGAAAATGCTGGAAACAGCCAATAGCATTTTACTTCTCAGGAGATTGTGACACAGCAGACAAGTCAGCAGCTCTTGTCGAGGAGGTAACCACTTCTTTAGAATATTATACAAAATGTGGTTGAATATTAATTTTTACAAATTTACATTGGCTTGTTTGCTTGAGTGCATGTTTAAAGATTTAATTTTTTTTTAAACGGTATTTCCAATTTACACTAGATATACAAATAAACAGAAAACTAAACATAGGTTGGTATAATAATTTAATTAATTGAACAGCGGAAAGATATTAAAACTTTTTTATGACTTATTTATCCATTGAACCATGACCATCCATTGACTTATTTATCCGCTAGTGGCCTTTGGCAATTATTTCCCTGCATCGAGTAGTTGTTAGTATTGCCTTATTGCCTAATTAAAATAACTAATAATTGATGTACCTCTGCTGTACCATATTTATTTTCTTATTGCCGCTTGACCTGTGATTGGTTAAAATTGTTTTGAGAATAAGATCATAACCTTCCATTGCAGGTACAGTAAAGTGGAGCCACATAGAGGAGTTTTATAATAAAGATCGCGAGAATCCCAACCGTGTTTGCTCCAGCTTTAACCCAGCACCACTTACAACCAGTACAGAATGGCAAACAGAAAATCAAAGAGCGCCTAGCAGATCAAATTTTAAGCCATTCGGTTGCAGTTGGAATATTTGCCAAAGTAAGTTTCAAAATTTTATTGAAAAGTACTTCCGTCCGCGATGGCCTCCTAAACTACTTAACCGATTTTAAATTAAATTGGCACACCGTGAGCGGTCTGGTCCAACTTAAGAGATAGGGTAGCTTAGATCTTTAATTATAGTCGCAATTTTATTTTATTGCAAATTATTTGTCTATAATTAATTGACAGTCACAATTATTCGACTGAATTGAGTAAGTGATCAATAGATGGCACTGCTATGGTAAACCGACAAACGTGTCATATAAGCTACAATTCAATATCATGATTACCACGTGTTATTGAGGCTAAAGTATGAACTTTTTTAATTTTTGGTGTTAGCCAACCACGTGTTACTTAGACCGAAGTGTAAATCAAATTCAAATCTAAAACCACATTCTATGGCAGCTAGTAATTATATAATTTATTTTACCTTCAGATGAATGATGACAAGACGCCCCTGGAACAACTGTCGCTGGACAAGCTTTTCGACTGAACGGAGATTCGACCGACAGGAAAGAGGTATAAACACTTATTATAATAATACTTGACATCTGTAATTGTGGATGTGATCCAAACCCCACGTCGGTCCAATTAAAAACTAGCTTAGGCAATTAGTAGCAGCGTTTTTAATACGCTGAAATTATTATTCTTCGAAGACACTAAACCTAGCTGCGCAACTGAATATCCCTGTAACAGCCAGGTGGAACCTCCAACCTCCCAGGGAAATTAAGTGGCATCGCCGACTCAGCTACGCCTACGTCTGGCTATGCTCTCGGGGTGTAACTCCCATGATTTAGTTAATCGTTATGAAACAAATAACTGTATGTTGAAGAGAGTGCCTGCGTCTGGCTATGCTCTCGGAGTGTAACTCCCATGATTTAGTTAATCGTTATGAAACGAATAACTGTATGTTGAAGAGAGTGCCTGCGTCTGGCTATGCTCTCGGAGTGTAACTCCCATGATTTAGTTAATCGTTATGAAACGAATAACTGTATGTTGAAGAGAGTGCCTGCGTCTGGCTATGCTCTCGGGGTGTAACTCCCATGATTTAGTTAATCGTTTTGAAACGAATAACTGTATGTTGAAGAGAGTGCCTGCGTCTGGCTATGCTCTCGGAGTGTAACTCCCATGATTTAGTTAATCGTTATGAAACGAATAACTGTATGTTGAAGAGAGTGCCTGCGTCTGGCTATGCTCTCGGAGTGTAACTCCCATGATTTAGTTAATCGTTATGAAACGAATAACTGTATGTAGAAGAGAGTGCCTGCGTCTGGCTATGCTCTCGGAGTGTAACTCCCATGATTTAGTTAATCGTTATGAAACGAATAACTGTATGTTGAAGAGAGTGCCTGCGTCTGGCTATGCTCTCGGAGTGTAACTCCCATGATTTAGTTAATCGTTATGAAACGAATAACTGTATGTTGAAGAGAGTGCCTGCGTCTGGCTATGCTCTCGGAGTGTAACTCCCATGATTTAGTTAATCGTTATGAAACGAATAACTGTATGTAGAAGAGAGTGCCTGCGTCTGGCTATGCTCTCGGAGTGTAACTCCCATGATTTAGTTAATCGTTATGAAACGAATAACTGTATGTTGAAGAGAGTGCCTGCGTCTGGCTATGCTCTCGGAGTGTAACTCCCATGATTTAGTTAATCGTTATGAAACGAATAACTGTATGTTGAAGAGAGTGCCTGCGTCTGGCTATGCTCTCGGAGTGTAACTCCCATGATTTAGTTAATCGTTATGAAACGAATAACTGTATGTTGAAGAGAGTGCCTGCGTCTGGCTATGCTCTCGGAGTGTAACTCCCATGATTTAGTTAATCGTTATGAAACGAATAACTGTATGTAGAAGAGAGTGCCTGCGTCTGGCTATGCTCTCGGAGTGTAACTCCCATGATTTAGTTAATCGTTATGAAACGAATAACTGTATGTTGAAGAGAGTGCCTGCGTCTGGCTATGCTCTCGGAGTGTAACTCCCATGATTTAGTTAATCGTTATGAAACGAATAACTGTATGTTGAAGAGAGTGCCTGCGTCTGGCTATGCTCTCGGAGTGTAACTCCCATGATTTAGTTAATCGTTATGAAACGAATAACTGTATGTTGAAGAGAGTGCCTGCGTCTGGCTATGCTCTCGGAGTGTAACTCCCATGATTTAGTTAATCGTTATGAAACGAATAACTGTATGTTGAAGAGAGTGCCTGCGTCTGGCTATGCTCTCGGAGTGTAACTCCCATGATTTAGTTAATCGTTATGAAACGAATAACTGTATGTAGAAGAGAGTGCCTGCGTCTGGCTATGCTCTCGGAGTGTAACTCCCATGATTTAGTTAATCGTTATGAAACGAATAACTGTATGTTGAAGAGAGTGCCTGCGTCTGGCTATGCTCTCGGAGTGTAACTCCCATGATTTAGTTAATCGTTATGAAACGAATAACTGTATGTTGAAGAGAGTGCCTACGTCTGGCTATGTATGCTCTCGGAGTGTAACTCCCATGATTTAGTTAATCGTTATGAAACGAATAACTGTATGTTGAAGAGAGTGCCTGCGTCTGGCTATGCTCTCGGAGTGTAACTCCCATGATTTAGTTAATCGTTATGAAACGAATAACTGTATGTTGAAGAGAGTGCCTGCGTCTGGCTATGCTCTCGGAGTGTAACTCCCATGATTTAGTTAATCGTTATGAAACGAATAACTGTATGTTGAAGAGAGTGCCTGCGTCTGGCTATGCTCTCGGAGTGTAACTCCCATGATTTAGTTAATCGTTATGAAACGAATAACTGTATGTTGAAGAGAGTGCCTGCGTCTGGCTATGCTCTCGGAGTGTAACTCCCATGATTTAGTTAATCGTTATGAAACGAATAACTGTATGTTGAAGAGAGTGCCTGCGTCTGGCTATGCTCTCGGAGTGTAACTCCCATGATTTAGTTAATCGTTATGAAACGAATAACTGTATGTAGAAGAGAGTGCCTACGTCTGGCTATGTATGCTCTCGGAGTGTAACTCCCATGATTTAGTTAATCGTTATGAAACGAATAACTGTATGTTGAAGAGAGTGCCTGCGTCTGGCTATGCTCTCGGAGTGTAACTCCCATGATTTAGTTAATCGTTATGAAACGAATAACTGTATGTTGAAGAGAGTGCCTGCGTCTGGCTATGCTCTCGGAGTGTAACTCCCATGATTTAGTTAATCGTTATGAAACGAATAACTGTATGTAGAAGAGAGTGCCTGCGTCTGGCTATGCTCTCGGAGTGTAACTCCCATGATTTAGTTAATCGTTATGAAACGAATAACTGTATGTAGAAGAGAGTGCCTGCGTCTGGCTATGCTCTCGGAGTGTAACTCCCATGATTTAGTTAATCGTTATGAAACGAATAACTGTATGTTGAAGAGAGTGCCTGCGTCTGGCTATGCTCTCGGAGTGTAACTCCCATGATTTAGTTAATCGTTATGAAACGAATAACTGTATGTTGAAGAGAGTGCCTGCGTCTGGCTATGCTCTCGGAGTGTAACTCCCATGATTTAGTTAATCGTTATGAAACGAATAACTGTATGTTGAAGAGAGTGCCTGCGTCTGGCTATGCTCTCGGAGTGTAACTCCCATGATTTAGTTAATCGTTATGAAACGAATAACTGTATGTAGAAGAGAGTGCCTACGTCTGGCTATGTATGCTCTCGGAGTGTAACTCCCATGATTTAGTTAATCGTTATGAAACGAATAACTGTATGTTGAAGAGAGTGCCTGCGTCTGGCTATGCTCTCGGAGTGTAACTCCCATGATTTAGTTAATCGTTATGAAACGAATAACTGTATGTTGAAGAGAGTGCCTGCGTCTGGCTATGCTCTCGGAGTGTAACTCCCATGATTTAGTTAATCGTTATGAAACGAATAACTGTATGTAGAAGAGAGTGCCTGCGTCTGGCTATGCTCTCGGAGTGTAACTCCCATGATTTAGTTAATCGTTATGAAACGAATAACTGTATGTTGAAGAGAGTGCCTGCGTCTGGCTATGCTCTCGGAGTGTAACTCCCATGATTTAGTTAATCGTTATGAAACGAATAACTGTATGTTGAAGAGAGTGCCTGCGTCTGGCTATGCTCTCGGAGTGTAACTCCCATGATTTAGTTAATCGTTATGAAACGAATAACTGTATGTTGAAGAGAGTGCCTGCGTCTGGCTATGCTCTCGGAGTGTAACTCCCATGATTTAGTTAATCGTTATGAAACGAATAACTGTATGTTGAAGAGAGTGCCTGCGTCTGGCTATGCTCTCGGAGTGTAACTCCCATGATTTAGTTAATCGTTATGAAACGAATAACTGTATGTTGAAGAGAGTGCCTACGTCTGGCTATGTATGCTCTCGGGGTGTAACTCCCATGATTTAGTTAATCGTTATGAAACGAATAACTGTATGTAGAAGAGAGTGCCTACGTCTGGCTATGTATGCTCTCGGAGTGTAACTCCCATGATTTAGTTAATCGTTATGAAACGAATAACTGTATGTAGAAGAGAGTGCCTACGTCTGGCTATGTATGCTCTCGGGGTGTAACTCCCATGATTTAGTTAATCGTTATGAAACGAATAACTGTATGTTGAAGAGACTGCCTGCGTCTGGCTATGCTCTCGGAGTGTAACTCCCATGATTTAGTTAATCGTTATGAAACGAATAACTGTATGTTGAAGAGAGTGCCTGCGTCTGGCTATGCTCTCGGAGTGTAACTGCCATGATTTAGTTAATCGTTATGAAACGAATAACTGTATGTTGAAGAGAGTGCCTACGTCTGGCTATGTATGCTCTCGGAGTGTAACTCCCATGATTTAGTTAATCGTTATGAAACGAATAACTGTATGTAGAAGAGAGTGCCTACGTCTGGCTATGTATGCTCTCGGAGTGTAACTCCCATGATTTAGTTAATCGTTATGAAACGAATAACTGTATGTTGAAGAGAGTGCCTACGTCTGGCTATGTATGCTCTCGGAGTGTAACTCCCATGATTTAGTTAATCGTTATGAAACGAATAACTGTATGTAGAAGAGAGTGCCTACGTCTGGCTATGTATGCTCTCGGAGTGTAACTCCCATGATTTAGTTAATCGTTATGAAACGAATAACTGTATGTTGAAGAGAGTGCCTGCGTCTGGCTATGCTCTCGGAGTGTAACTCCCATGATTTAGTTAATCGTTATGAAACGAATAACTGTATGTTGAAGAGAGTGCCTGCGTCTGGCTATGCTCTCGGGGTGTAACTCCCATGATTTAGTTAATCGTTTTGAAACGAATAACTGTATGTTGAAGAGAGTGCCTGCGTCTGGCTATGCTCTCGGAGTGTAACTCCCATGATTTAGTTAATCGTTATGAAACGAATAACTGTATGTTGAAGAGAGTGCCTGCGTCTGGCTATGCTCTCGGAGTGTAACTCCCATGATTTAGTTAATCGTTATGAAACGAATAACTGTATGTAGAAGAGAGTGCCTGCGTCTGGCTATGCTCTCGGAGTGTAACTCCCATGATTTAGTTAATCGTTATGAAACGAATAACTGTATGTTGAAGAGAGTGCCTGCGTCTGGCTATGCTCTCGGAGTGTAACTCCCATGATTTAGTTAATCGTTATGAAACGAATAACTGTATGTTGAAGAGAGTGCCTGCGTCTGGCTATGCTCTCGGAGTGTAACTCCCATGATTTAGTTAATCGTTATGAAACGAATAACTGTATGTAGAAGAGAGTGCCTGCGTCTGGCTATGCTCTCGGAGTGTAACTCCCATGATTTAGTTAATCGTTATGAAACGAATAACTGTATGTTGAAGAGAGTGCCTGCGTCTGGCTATGCTCTCGGAGTGTAACTCCCATGATTTAGTTAATCGTTATGAAACGAATAACTGTATGTTGAAGAGAGTGCCTACGTCTGGCTATGTATGCTCTCGGAGTGTAACTCCCATGATTTAGTTAATCGTTATGAAACGAATAACTGTATGTTGAAGAGAGTGCCTGCGTCTGGCTATGCTCTCGGAGTGTAACTCCCATGATTTAGTTAATCGTTATGAAACGAATAACTGTATGTTGAAGAGAGTGCCTGCGTCTGGCTATGCTCTCGGAGTGTAACTCCCATGATTTAGTTAATCGTTATGAAACGAATAACTGTATGTTGAAGAGAGTGCCTGCGTCTGGCTATGCTCTCGGAGTGTAACTCCCATGATTTAGTTAATCGTTATGAAACGAATAACTGTATGTTGAAGAGAGTGCCTGCGTCTGGCTATGCTCTCGGAGTGTAACTCCCATGATTTAGTTAATCGTTATGAAACGAATAACTGTATGTTGAAGAGAGTGCCTGCGTCTGGCTATGCTCTCGGAGTGTAACTCCCATGATTTAGTTAATCGTTATGAAACGAATAACTGTATGTTGAAGAGAGTGCCTGCGTCTGGCTATGCTCTCGGAGTGTAACTCCCATGATTTAGTTAATCGTTATGAAACGAATAACTGTATGTAGAAGAGAGTGCCTACGTCTGGCTATGTATGCTCTCGGAGTGTAACTCCCATGATTTAGTTAATCGTTATGAAACGAATAACTGTATGTTGAAGAGAGTGCCTGCGTCTGGCTATGCTCTCGGAGTGTAACTCCCATGATTTAGTTAATCGTTATGAAACGAATAACTGTATGTTGAAGAGAGTGCCTGCGTCTGGCTATGCTCTCGGAGTGTAACTCCCATGATTTAGTTAATCGTTATGAAACGAATAACTGTATGTAGAAGAGAGTGCCTGCGTCTGGCTATGCTCTCGGAGTGTAACTCCCATGATTTAGTTAATCGTTATGAAACGAATAACTGTATGTTGAAGAGAGTGCCTGCGTCTGGCTATGCTCTCGGAGTGTAACTCCCATGATTTAGTTAATCGTTATGAAACGAATAACTGTATGTTGAAGAGAGTGCCTGCGTCTGGCTATGCTCTCGGAGTGTAACTCCCATGATTTAGTTAATCGTTATGAAACGAATAACTGTATGTTGAAGAGAGTGCCTGCGTCTGGCTATGCTCTCGGAGTGTAACTCCCATGATTTAGTTAATCGTTATGAAACGAATAACTGTATGTTGAAGAGAGTGCCTACGTCTGGCTATGTATGCTCTCGGAGTGTAACTCCCATGATTTAGTTAATCGTTATGAAACGAATAACTGTATGTAGAAGAGAGTGCCTACGTCTGGCTATGTATGCTCTCGGAGTGTAACTCCCATGATTTAGTTAATCGTTATGAAACGAATAACTGTATGTAGAAGAGAGTGCCTACGTCTGGCTATGTATGCTCTCGGGGTGTAACTCCCATGATTTAGTTAATCGTTATGAAACGAATAACTGTATGTTGAAGAGACTGCCTGCGTCTGGCTATGCTCTCGGAGTGTAACTCCCATGATTTAGTTAATCGTTATGAAACGAATAACTGTATGTTGAAGAGAGTGCCTGCGTCTGGCTATGCTCTCGGAGTGTAACTGCCATGATTTAGTTAATCGTTATGAAACGAATAACTGTATGTTGAAGAGAGTGCCTGCGTCTGGCTATGTATGCTCTCGGAGTGTAACTCCCATGATTTAGTTAATCGTTATGAAACGAATAACTGTATGTTGAAGAGAGTGCCTGCGTCTGGCTATGCTCTCGGAGTGTAACTCCCATGATTTAGTTAATCGTTATGAAACGAATAACTGTATGTTGAAGAGAGTGCCTGCGTCTGGCTATGCTCTCGGAGTGTAACTCCCATGATTTAGTTAATCGTTATGAAACGAATAACTGTATGTTGAAGAGAGTGCCTGCGTCTGGCTATGCTCTCGGAGTGTAACTCCCATGATTTAGTTAATCGTTATGAAACGAATAACTGTATGTTGAAGAGAGTGCCTGCGTCTGGCTATGCTCTCGGAGTGTAACTCCCATGATTTAGTTAATCGTTATGAAACGAATAACTGTATGTTGAAGAGAGTGCCTGCGTCTGGCTATGCTCTCGGAGTGTAACTCCCATGATTTAGTTAATCGTTATGAAACGAATAACTGTATGTTGAAGAGAGTGCCTGCGTCTGGCTATGCTCTCGGAGTGTAACTCCCATGATTTAGTTAATCGTTATGAAACGAATAACTGTATGTAGAAGAGAGTGCCTACGTCTGGCTATGTATGCTCTCGGAGTGTAACTCCCATGATTTAGTTAATCGTTATGAAACGAATAACTGTATGTTGAAGAGAGTGCCTGCGTCTGGCTATGCTCTCGGAGTGTAACTCCCATGATTTAGTTAATCGTTATGAAACGAATAACTGTATGTTGAAGAGAGTGCCTGCGTCTGGCTATGCTCTCGGAGTGTAACTCCCATGATTTAGTTAATCGTTATGAAACGAATAACTGTATGTAGAAGAGAGTGCCTGCGTCTGGCTATGCTCTCGGAGTGTAACTCCCATGATTTAGTTAATCGTTATGAAACGAATAACTGTATGTTGAAGAGAGTGCCTGCGTCTGGCTATGCTCTCGGAGTGTAACTCCCATGATTTAGTTAATCGTTATGAAACGAATAACTGTATGTTGAAGAGAGTGCCTGCGTCTGGCTATGCTCTCGGAGTGTAACTCCCATGATTTAGTTAATCGTTATGAAACGAATAACTGTATGTTGAAGAGAGTGCCTGCGTCTGGCTATGCTCTCGGAGTGTAACTCCCATGATTTAGTTAATCGTTATGAAACGAATAACTGTATGTTGAAGAGAGTGCCTACGTCTGGCTATGTATGCTCTCGGAGTGTAACTCCCATGATTTAGTTAATCGTTATGAAACGAATAACTGTATGTAGAAGAGAGTGCCTACGTCTGGCTATGTATGCTCTCGGAGTGTAACTCCCATGATTTAGTTAATCGTTATGAAACGAATAACTGTATGTAGAAGAGAGTGCCTACGTCTGGCTATGTATGCTCTCGGGGTGTAACTCCCATGATTTAGTTAATCGTTATGAAACGAATAACTGTATGTTGAAGAGACTGCCTGCGTCTGGCTATGCTCTCGGAGTGTAACTCCCATGATTTAGTTAATCGTTATGAAACGAATAACTGTATGTTGAAGAGAGTGCCTGCGTCTGGCTATGCTCTCGGAGTGTAACTGCCATGATTTAGTTAATCGTTATGAAACGAATAACTGTATGTTGAAGAGAGTGCCTACGTCTGGCTATGTATGCTCTCGGAGTGTAACTCCCATGATTTAGTTAATCGTTATGAAACGAATAACTGTATGTAGAAGAGAGTGCCTACGTCTGGCTATGTATGCTCTCGGAGTGTAACTCCCATGATTTAGTTAATCGTTATGAAACGAATAACTGTATGTTGAAGAGAGTGCCTACGTCTGGCTATGTATGCTCTCGGAGTGTAACTCCCATGATTTAGTTAATCGTTATGAAACGAATAACTGTATGTAGAAGAGAGTGCCTACGTCTGGCTATGTATGCTCTCGGAGTGTAACTCCCATGATTTAGTTAATCGTTATGAAACGAATAACTGTATGTTGAAGAGAGTGCCTGCGTCTGGCTATGCTCTCGGAGTGTAACTCCCATGATTTAGTTAATCGTTATGAAACGAATAACTGTATGTTGAAGAGAGTGCCTGCGTCTGGCTATGCTCTCGGGGTGTAACTCCCATGATTTAGTTAATCGTTTTGAAACGAATAACTGTATGTTGAAGAGAGTGCCTGCGTCTGGCTATGCTCTCGGAGTGTAACTCCCATGATTTAGTTAATCGTTATGAAACGAATAACTGTATGTTGAAGAGAGTGCCTGCGTCTGGCTATGCTCTCGGAGTGTAACTCCCATGATTTAGTTAATCGTTATGAAACGAATAACTGTATGTTGAAGAGACTGCCTGCGTCTGGCTATGCTCTCGGAGTGTAACTCCCATGATTTAGTTAATCGTTATGAAACGAATAACTGTATGTTGAAGAGAGTGCCTGCGTCTGGCTATGCTCTCGGAGTGTAACTGCCATGATTTAGTTAATCGTTATGAAACGAATAACTGTATGTTGAAGAGAGTGCCTGCGTCTGGCTATGCTCTCGGAGTGTAACTCCCATGATTTAGTTAATCGTTATGAAACGAATAACTGTATGTAGAAGAGAGTGCCTACTTCTGGCTATGTATGCTCTCGGAGTGTAACTCCCATGATTTAGTTAATCGTTATGAAACGAATAACTGTATGTTGAAGAGAGTGCCTGCGTCTGGCTATGCTCTCAGAGTGTAACTCCCATGATTTAGTTAATCGTTATGAAACGAATAACTGTATGTTGAAGAGAGTGCCTGCGTCTGGCTATGCTCTCGGAGTGTAACTCCCATGATTTAGTTAATCGTTATGAAACGAATAACTGTATGTTGAAGAGAGTGCCTACGTCTGGCTATGTATGCTCTCGGAGTGTAACTCCCATGATTTAGTTAATCGTTATGAAACGAATAACTGTATGTTGAAGAGAGTGCCTGCGTCTGGCTATGCTCTCGGAGTGTAACTCCCATGATTTAGTTAATCGTTATGAAACGAATAACTGTATGTTGAAGAGAGTGCCTGCGTCTGGCTATGCTCTCGGAGTGTAACTCCCATGATTTAGTTAATCGTTATGAAACGAATAATTGTAGGTTGAAGAGAGTGCCTGCGTCTGGCTATGCTCTCGGAGTGTAACTCCCATGATTTAGTTAATCGTTATGAAACGAATAACTGTATGTTGAAGAGAGTGCCTGCGTCTGGCTATGCTCTCGGAGTGTAACTCCCATGATTTAGTTAATCGTTATGAAACGAATAACTGTATGTTGAAGAGAGTGCCTGCGTCTGGCTATGCTCTCGGAGTGTAACTCCCATGATTTAGTTAATCGTTATGAAACGAATAACTGTATGTAGAAGAGAGTGCCTGCGTCTGGCTATGCTCTCGGAGTGTAACTCCCATGATTTAGTTAATCGTTATGAAACGAATAACTGTATGTAGAAGAGAGTGCCTACGTCTGGCTATGTATGCTCTCGGAGTGTAACTCCCATGAGTTAGTTAATCGTTATGAAACGAATAACTGTATGTTGAAGAGAGTGCCTGCGTCTGGCTATGCTCTCGGAGTGTAACTCCCATGATTTAGTTAATCGTTATGAAACGAATAACTGTATGTAGAAGAGAGTGCCTACGTCTGGCTATGTATGCTCTCGGAGTGTAACTCCCATGATTTAGTTAATCGTTATGAAACGAATAACTGTATGTTGAAGAGAGTGCCTGCGTCTGGCTATGCTCTCGGAGTGTAACTCCCATGATTTAGTTAATCGTTATGAAACGAATAACTGTATGTTGAAGAGAGTGCCTGCGTCTGGCTATGCTCTCGGAGTGTAACTCCCATGATTTAGTTAATCGTTATGAAACGAATAACTGTATGTTGAAGAGAGTGCCTGCGTCTGGCTATGCTCTCGGAGTGTAACTCCCATGATTTAGTTAATCGTTATGAAACGAATAACTGTATGTTGAAGAGAGTGCCTGCGTCTGGCTATGCTCTCGGAGTGTAACTCCCATGATTTAGTTAATCGTTATGAAACGAATAACTGTATGTTGAAGAGAGTGCCTGCGTCTGGCTATGCTCTCGGAGTGTAACTCCCATGATTTAGTTAATCGTTATGAAACGAATAACTGTATGTAAAAGAGAGGGCCTACGTCTGGCTATGTATGCTCTCGGAGTGTAACTCCCATGATTTAGTTAATCGTTATGAAACGAATAACTGTATGTTGAAGAGAGTGCCTGCGTCTGGCTATGCTCTCGGAGTGTAACTCCCATGATTTAGTTAATCGTTATGAAACGAATAACTGTATGTTGAAGAGAGTGCCTGCGTCTGGCTATGCTCTCGGAGTGTAACTCCCATGATTTAGTTAATCGTTATGAAACGAATAACTGTATGTAGAAGAGAGTGCCTGCGTCTGGCTATGCTCTCGGAGTGTAACTCCCATGATTTAGTTAATCGTTATGAAACGAATAACTGTATGTAGAAGAGAGTGCCTGCGTCTGGCTATGCTCTCGGAGTGTAACTCCCATGATTTAGTTAATCGTTATGAAACGAATAACTGTATGTAGAAGAGAGTGCCTGCGTCTGGCTATGCTCTCGGAGTGTAACTCCCATGATTTAGTTAATCGTTATGAAACGAATAACTGTATGTAGAAGAGAGTGCCTACGTCTGGCTATGTATGCTCTCGGAGTGTAACTCCCATGAGTTAGTTAATCGTTATGAAACGAATAACTGTATGTTGAAGAGAGTGCCTGCGTCTGGCTATGCTCTCGGAGTGTAACTCCCATGATTTAGTTAATCGTTATGAAACGAATAACTGTATGTAGAAGAGAGTGCCTACGTCTGGCTATGTATGCTCTCGGAGTGTAACTCCCATGATTTAGTTAATCGTTATGAAACGAATAACTGTATGTTGAAGAGAGTGCCTGCGTCTGGCTATGCTCTCGGAGTGTAACTCCCATGATTTAGTTAATCGTTATGAAACGAATAACTGTATGTTGAAGAGAGTGCCTGCGTCTGGCTATGCTCTCGGAGTGTAACTCCCATGATTTAGTTAATCGTTATGAAACGAATAACTGTATGTTGAAGAGAGTGCCTGCGTCTGGCTATGCTCTCGGAGTGTAACTCCCATGATTTAGTTAATCGTTATGAAACGAATAACTGTATGTTGAAGAGAGTGCCTGCGTCTGGCTATGCTCTCGGAGTGTAACTCCCATGATTTAGTTAATCGTTATGAAACGAATAACTGTATGTTGAAGAGAGTGCCTGCGTCTGGCTATGCTCTCGGAGTGTAACTCCCATGATTTAGTTAATCGTTATGAAACGAATAACTGTATGTAAAAGAGAGTGCCTACGTCTGGCTATGTATGCTCTCGGAGTGTAACTCCCATGATTTAGTTAATCGTTATGAAACGAATAACTGTATGTTGAAGAGAGTGCCTGCGTCTGGCTATGCTCTCGGAGTGTAACTCCCATGATTTAGTTAATCGTTATGAAACGAATAACTGTATGTTGAAGAGAGTGCCTGCGTCTGGCTATGCTCTCGGAGTGTAACTCCCATGATTTAGTTAATCGTTATGAAACGATTAACTGTATGTAGAAGAGAGTGCCTGCGTCTGGCTATGCTCTCGGAGTGTAACTCCCATGATTTAGTTAATCGTTATGAAACGAATAACTGTATGTTGAAGAGAGTGCCTGCGTCTGGCTATGCTCTCGGAGTGTAACTCCCATGATTTAGTTAATCGTTATGAAACGAATAACTGTATGTTGAAGAGAGTGCCTGCGTCTGGCTATGCTCTCGGAGTGTAACTCCCATGATTTAGTTAATCGTTATGAAACGAATAACTGTATGTTGAAGAGAGTGCCTGCGTCTGGCTATGCTCTCGGAGTGTAACTCCCATGATTTAGTTAATCGTTATGAAACGAATAACTGTATGTAGAAGAGAGTGCCTACGTCTGGCTATGTATGCTCTCGGAGTGTAACTCCCATGATTTAGTTAATCGTTATGAAACGAATAACTGTATGTTGAAGAGAGTGCCTGCGTCTGGCTATGCTCTCGGAGTGTAACTCCCATGATTTAGTTAATCGTTATGAAACGAATAACTGTATGTTGAAGAGAGTGCCTGCGTCTGGCTATGCTCTCGGAGTGTAACTCCCATGATTTAGTTAATCGTTATGAAACGAATAACTGTATGTAGAAGAGAGTGCCTGCGTCTGGCTATGCTCTCGGAGTGTAACTCCCATGATTTAGTTAATCGTTATGAAACGAATAACTGTATGTTGAAGAGAGTGCCTGCGTCTGGCTATGCTCTCGGAGTGTAACTCCCATGATTTAGTTAATCGTTATGAAACGAATAACTGTATGTTGAAGAGAGTGCCTGCGTCTGGCTATGCTCTCGGAGTGTAACTCCCATGATTTAGTTAATCGTTATGAAACGAATAACTGTATGTAGAAGAGAGTGCCTACGTCTCGCTATGTATGCTCTCGGAGTGTAACTCCCATGATTTAGTTAATCGTTATGAAACGAATAACTGTATGTTGAAGAGAGTGCCTGCGTCTGGCTATGCTCTCGGAGTGTAACTCCCATGATTTAGTTAATCGTTATGAAACGAATAACTGTATGTTGAAGAGAGTGCCTGCGTCTGGCTATGCTCTCGGAGTGTAACTCCCATGATTTAGTTAATCGTTATGAAACGAATAACTGTATGTTGAAGAGAGTGCCTGCGTCTGGCTATGCTCTCGGAGTGTAACTCCCATGATTTAGTTAATCGTTATGAAACGAATAACTGTATGTTGAAGAGAGTGCCTGCGTCTGGCTATGCTCTCGGAGTGTAACTCCCATGATTTAGTTAATCGTTATGAAACGAATAACTGTATGTTGAAGAGAGTGCCTGCGTCTGGCTATGCTCTCGGAGTGTAACTCCCATGATTTAGTTAATCGTTATGAAACGAATAACTGTATGTTGAAGAGAGTGCCTACGTCTGGCTATGTATGCTCTCGGAGTGTAACTCCCATGATTTAGTTAATCGTTATGAAACGAATAACTGTATGTTGAAGAGAGTGCCTACGTCTGGCTATGTATGCTCTCGGAGTGTAACTCCCATGATTTAGTTATTCGTTATGAAACGAATAACTGTATGTAGAAGAGAGTGCCTACGTCTGGCTATGTATGCTCTCGGAGTGTAACTCCCATGATTTAGTTAATCGTTATGAAACGAATAACTGTATGTTGAAGAGAGTGCCTGCGTCTGGCTATGCTCTCGGAGTGTAACTCCCATGATTTAGTTAATCGTTATGAAACGAATAACTGTATGTTGAAGAGAGTGCCTGCGTCTGGCTATGCTCTCGGAGTGTTACTCCCATGATTTAGTTAATCGTTATGAAACGAATAACTGTATGTTGAAGAGAGTGCCTGCGTCTGGCTATGCTCTCGGAGTGTAACTCCCATGATTTAGTTAATCGTTATGAAACGAATAACTGTGTGTTGAAGAGAGTGCCTGCGTCTGGCTATGCTCTCGGAGTGTAACTCCCATGATTTAGTTAATCGTTATGAAACGAATAACTGTATGTTGAAGAGAGTGCCTGCGTCTGGCTATGCTCTCGGAGTGTAACTCCCATGATTTAGTTAATCGTTATGAAACGAATAACTGTATGTTGAAGAGAGTGCCTGCGTCTGGCTATGCTCTCGGAGTGTAACTCCCATGATTTAGTTAATCGTTATGAAACGAATAACTGTATGTTGAAGAGAGTGCCTGCGTCTGGCTATGCTCTCGGAGTGTAACTCCCATGATTTAGTTAATCGTTATGAAACGAATAACTGTATGTAGAAGAGAGTGCCTACGTCTGGCTATGTATGCTCTCGGAGTGTAACTCCCATGATTTAGTTAATCGTTATGAAACGAATAACTGTATGTTGAAGAGAGTGCCTGCGTCTGGCTATGCTCTCGGAGTGTAACTCCCATGATTTAGTTAATCGTTATGAAACGAATAACTGTATGTTGAAGAGAGTGCCTGCGTCTGGCTATGCTCTCGGAGTGTAACTCCCATGATTTAGTTAATCGTTATGAAACGAATAACTGTATGTAGAAGAGAGTGCCTGCGTCTGGCTATGCTCTCGGAGTGTAACTCCCATGATTTAGTTAATCGTTATGAAACGAATAACTGTATGTTGAAGAGAGTGCCTGCGTCTGGCTATGCTCTCGGAGTGTAACTCCCATGATTTAGTTAATCGTTATGAAACGAATAACTGTATGTTGAAGAGAGTGCCTGCGTCTGGCTATGCTCTCGGAGTGTAACTCCCATGATTTAGTTAATCGTTATGAAACGAATAACTGTATGTTGAAGAGAGTGCCTGCGTCTGGCTATGCTCTCGGAGTGTAACTCCCATGATTTAGTTAATCGTTATGAAACGAATAACTGTATGTTGAAGAGAGTGCCTGCGTCTGGCTATGCTCTCGGAGTGTAACTCCCATGATTTAGTTAATCGTTATGAAACGAATAACTGTATGTTGAAGAGAGTGCTTGCGTCTGGCTATGCTCTCGGAGTGTAACTCCCATGATTTAGTTAATCGTTATGAAACGAATAACTGTATGTAGAAGAGAGTGCCTACGTCTGGCTATGTATGCTCTCGGGGTGTAACTCCCATGATTTAGTTAATCGTTATGAAACGAATAACTGTATGTTGAAGAGACTGCCTGCGTCTGGCTATGCTCTCGGAGTGTAACTCCCATGATTTAGTTAATCGTTATGAAACGAATAACTGTATGTTGAAGAGAGTGCCTGCGTCTGGCTATGCTCTCGGAGTGTAACTGCCATGATTTAGTTAATCGTTATGAAACGAATAACTGTATGTTGAAGAGAGTGCCTGCGTCTGGCTATGCTCTCGGAGTGTAACTCCCATGATTTAGTTAATCGTTATGAAACGAATAACTGTATGTAGAAGAGAGTGCCTACTTCTGGCTATGTATGCTCTCGGAGTGTAACTCCCATGATTTAGTTAATCGTTATGAAACGAATAACTGTATGTTGAAGAGAGTGCCTGCGTCTGGCTATGCTCTCAGAGTGTAACTCCCATGATTTAGTTAATCGTTATGAAACGAATAACTGTATGTTGAAGAGAGTGCCTGCGTCTGGCTATGCTCTCGGAGTGTAACTCCCATGATTTAGTTAATCGTTATGAAACGAATAACTGTATGTAGAAGAGAGTGCCTACGTCTGGCTATGTATGCTCTCGGAGTGTAACTCCCATGATTTAGTTAATCGTTATGAAACGAATAACTGTATGTTGAAGAGAGTGCCTGCGTCTGGCTATGCTCTCGGAGTGTAACTCCCATGATTTAGTTAATCGTTATGAAACGAATAACTGTATGTTGAAGAGAGTGCCTGCGTCTGGCTATGCTCTCGGAGTGTTACTCCCATGATTTAGTTAATCGTTATGAAACGAATAACTGTATGTTGAAGAGAGTGCCTGCGTCTGGCTATGCTCTCGGAGTGTAACTCCCATGATTTAGTTAATCGTTATGAAACGAATAACTGTGTGTTGAAGAGAGTGCCTGCGTCTGGCTATGCTCTCGGAGTGTAACTCCCATGATTTAGTTAATCGTTATGAAACGAATAACTGTATGTTGAAGAGAGTGCCTGCGTCTGGCTATGCTCTCGGAGTGTAACTCCCATGATTTAGTTAATCGTTATGAAACGAATAACTGTATGTTGAAGAGAGTGCCTGCGTCTGGCTATGCTCTCGGAGTGTAACTCCCATGATTTAGTTAATCGTTATGAAACGAATAACTGTATGTTGAAGAGAGTGCCTGCGTCTGGCTATGCTCTCGGAGTGTAACTCCCATGATTTAGTTAATCGTTATGAAACGAATAACTGTATGTAGAAGAGAGTGCCTACGTCTGGCTATGTATGCTCTCGGAGTGTAACTCCCATGATTTAGTTAATCGTTATGAAACGAATAACTGTATGTTGAAGAGAGTGCCTGCGTCTGGCTATGCTCTCGGAGTGTAACTCCCATGATTTAGTTAATCGTTATGAAACGAATAACTGTATGTTGAAGAGAGTGCCTGCGTCTGGCTATGCTCTCGGAGTGTAACTCCCATGATTTAGTTAATCGTTATGAAACGAATAACTGTATGTAGAAGAGAGTGCCTGCGTCTGGCTATGCTCTCGGAGTGTAACTCCCATGATTTAGTTAATCGTTATGAAACGAATAACTGTATGTTGAAGAGAGTGCCTGCGTCTGGCTATGCTCTCGGAGTGTAACTCCCATGATTTAGTTAATCGTTATGAAACGAATAACTGTATGTTGAAGAGAGTGCCTGCGTCTGGCTATGCTCTCGGAGTGTAACTCCCATGATTTAGTTAATCGTTATGAAACGAATAACTGTATGTTGAAGAGAGTGCCTGCGTCTGGCTATGCTCTCGGAGTGTAACTCCCATGATTTAGTTAATCGTTATGAAACGAATAACTGTATGTTGAAGAGAGTGCCTGCGTCTGGCTATGCTCTCGGAGTGTAACTCCCATGATTTAGTTAATCGTTATGAAACGAATAACTGTATGTTGAAGAGAGTGCTTGCGTCTGGCTATGCTCTCGGAGTGTAACTCCCATGATTTAGTTAATCGTTATGAAACGAATAACTGTATGTAGAAGAGAGTGCCTACGTCTGGCTATGTATGCTCTCGGGGTGTAACTCCCATGATTTAGTTAATCGTTATGAAACGAATAACTGTATGTTGAAGAGACTGCCTGCGTCTGGCTATGCTCTCGGAGTGTAACTCCCATGATTTAGTTAATCGTTATGAAACGAATAACTGTATGTTGAAGAGAGTGCCTGCGTCTGGCTATGCTCTCGGAGTGTAACTGCCATGATTTAGTTAATCGTTATGAAACGAATAACTGTATGTTGAAGAGAGTGCCTGCGTCTGGCTATGCTCTCGGAGTGTAACTCCCATGATTTAGTTAATCGTTATGAAACGAATAACTGTATGTAGAAGAGAGTGCCTACGTCTGGCTATGTATGCTCTCGGAGTGTAACTCCCATGATTTAGTTAATCGTTATGAAACGAATAACTGTATGTTGAAGAGAGTGCCTGCGTCTGGCTATGCTCTCAGAGTGTAACTCCCATGATTTAGTTAATCGTTATGAAACGAATAACTGTATGTTGAAGAGAGTGCCTGCGTCTGGCTATGCTCTCGGAGTGTAACTCCCATGATTTAGTTAACCGTTATGAAACGAATAACTGTATGTTGAAGAGAGTGCCTACGTCTGGCTATGTATGCTCTCGGAGTGTAACTCCCATGATTTAGTTAATCGTTATGAAACGAATAACTGTATGTTGAAGAGAGTGCCTGCGTCTGGCTATGCTCTCGGAGTGTAACTCCCATGATTTAGTTAATCGTTATGAAACGAATAACTGTGTGTTGAAGAGAGTGCCTGCGTCTGGCTATGCTCTCGGAGTGTAACTCCCATGATTTAGTTAATCGTTATGAAACGAATAACTGTATGTTGAAGAGAGTGCCTGCGTCTGGCTATGCTCTCGGAGTGTAACTCCCATGATTTAGTTAATCGTTATGAAACGAATAACTGTATGTTGAAGAGAGTGCCTGCGTCTGGCTATGCTCTCGGAGTGTAACTCCCATGATTTAGTTAATCGTTATGAAACGAATAACTGTATGTTGAAGAGAGTGCCTGCGTCTGGCTATGCTCTCGGAGTGTAACTCCCATGATTTAGTTAATCGTTATGAAACGAATAACTGTATGTAGAAGAGAGTGCCTACGTCTCGCTATGTATGCTCTCGGAGTGTAACTCCCATGATTTAGTTAATCGTTATGAAACGAATAACTGTATGTTGAAGAGAGTGCCTGCGTCTGGCTATGCTCTCGGAGTGTAACTCCCATGATTTAGTTAATCGTTATGAAACGAATAACTGTATGTTGAAGAGAGTGCCTGCGTCTGGCTATGCTCTCGGAGTGTAACTCCCATGATTTAGTTAATCGTTATGAAACGAATAACTGTATGTTGAAGAGAGTGCCTGCGTCTGGCTATGCTCTCGGAGTGTAACTCCCATGATTTAGTTAATCGTTATGAAACGAATAACTGTATGTAGAAGAAAGTGCCTACGTCTGGCTATGTATGCTCTCGGAGTGTAACTCCCATGATTTAGTTAATCGTTATGAAACGAATAACTGTATGTTGAAGAGAGTGCCTGCGTCTGGCTATGCTCTCGGAGTGTAACTCCCATGATTTAGTTAATCGTTATGAAACGAATAACTGTATGTTGAAGAGAGTGCCTGCGTCTGGCTATGCTCTCGGAGTGTAACTCCCATGATTTAGTTAATCGTTATGAAACGAATAACTGTATGTAGAAGAGAGTGCCTGCGTCTGGCTATGCTCTCGGAGTGTAACTCCCATGATTTAGTTAATCGTTATGAAACGAATAACTGTATGTTGAAGAGAGTGCCTGCGTCTGGCTATGCTCTCGGAGTGTAACTCCCATGATTTAGTTAATCGTTATGAAACGAATAACTGTATGTTGAAGAGAGTGCCTGCGTCTGGCTATGCTCTCGGAGTGTAACTCCCATGATTTAGTTAATCGTTATGAAACGAATAACTGTATGTTGAAGAGAGTGCCTGCGTCTGGCTATGCTCTCGGAGTGTAACTCCCATGATTTAGTTAATCGTTATGAAACGAATAACTGTATGTTGAAGAGAGTGCCTGCGTCTGGCTATGCTCTCGGAGTGTAACTCCCATGATTTAGTTAATCGTTATGAAACGAATAACTGTATGTTGAAGAGAGTGCTTGCGTCTGGCTATGCTCTCGGAGTGTAACTCCCATGATTTAGTTAATCGTTATGAAACGAATAACTGTATGTAGAAGAGAGTGCCTACGTCTGGCTATGTATGCTCTCGGGGTGTAACTCCCATGATTTAGTTAATCGTTATGAAACGAATAACTGTATGTTGAAGAGACTGCCTGCGTCTGGCTATGCTCTCGGAGTGTAACTCCCATGATTTAGTTAATCGTTATGAAACGAATAACTGTATGTTGAAGAGAGTGCCTGCGTCTGGCTATGCTCTCGGAGTGTAACTGCCATGATTTAGTTAATCGTTATGAAACGAATAACTGTATGTTGAAGAGAGTGCCTGCGTCTGGCTATGCTCTCGGAGTGTAACTCCCATGATTTAGTTAATCGTTATGAAACGAATAACTGTATGTAGAAGAGAGTGCCTACTTCTGGCTATGTATGCTCTCGGAGTGTAACTCCCATGATTTAGTTAATCGTTATGAAACGAATAACTGTATGTTGAAGAGAGTGCCTGCGTCTGGCTATGCTCTCAGAGTGTAACTCCCATGATTTAGTTAATCGTTATGAAACGAATAACTGTATGTTGAAGAGAGTGCCTGCGTCTGGCTATGCTCTCGGAGTGTAACTCCCATGATTTAGTTAATCGTTATGAAACGAATAACTGTATGTAGAAGAGAGTGCCTACGTCTGGCTATGTATGCTCTCGGAGTGTAACTCCCATGATTTAGTTAATCGTTATGAAACGAATAACTGTATGTTGAAGAGAGTGCCTGCGTCTGGCTATGCTCTCGGAGTGTAACTCCCATGATTTAGTTAATCGTTATGAAACGAATAACTGTATGTTGAAGAGAGTGCCTGCGTCTGGCTATGCTCTCGGAGTGTAACTCCCATGATTTAGTTAATCGTTATGAAACGAATAACTGTAGGTTGAAGAGAGTGCCTGCGTCTGGCTATGCTCTCGGAGTGTAACTCCCATGATTTAGTTAATCGTTATGAAACGAATAACTGTATGTTGAAGAGAGTGCCTGCGTCTGGCTATGCTCTCGGAGTGTAACTCCCATGATTTAGTTAATCGTTATGAAACGAATAACTGTATGTTGAAGAGAGTGCCTGCGTCTGGCTATGCTCTCGGAGTGTAACTCCCATGATTTAGTTAATCGTTATGAAACGAATAACTGTATGTAGAAGAGAGTGCCTGCGTCTGGCTATGCTCTCGGAGTGTAACTCCCATGATTTAGTTAATCGTTATGAAACGAATAACTGTATGTAGAAGAGAGTGCCTACGTCTGGCTATGTATGCTCTCGGAGTGTAACTCCCATGAGTTAGTTAATCGTTATGAAACGAATAACTGTATGTTGAAGAGAGTGCCTGCGTCTGGCTATGCTCTCGGAGTGTAACTCCCATGATTTAGTTAATCGTTATGAAACGAATAACTGTATGTAGAAGAGAGTGCCTACGTCTGGCTATGTATGCTCTCGGAGTGTAACTCCCATGATTTAGTTAATCGTTATGAAACGAATAACTGTATGTTGAAGAGAGTGCCTGCGTCTGGCTATGCTCTCGGAGTGTAACTCCCATGATTTAGTTAATCGTTATGAAACGAATAACTGTATGTTGAAGAGAGTGCCTGCGTCTGGCTATGCTCTCGGAGTGTAACTCCCATGATTTAGTTAATCGTTATGAAACGAATAACTGTATGTTGAAGAGAGTGCCTGCGTCTGGCTATGCTCTCGGAGTGTAACTCCCATGATTTAGTTAATCGTTATGAAACGAATAACTGTATGTTGAAGAGAGTGCCTGCGTCTGGCTATGCTCTCGGAGTGTAACTCCCATGATTTAGTTAATCGTTATGAAACGAATAACTGTATGTTGAAGAGAGTGCCTGCGTCTGGCTATGCTCTCGGAGTGTAACTCCCATGATTTAGTTAATCGTTATGAAACGAATAACTGTATGTAAAAGAGAGTGCCTACGTCTGGCTATGTATGCTCTCGGAGTGTAACTCCCATGATTTAGTTAATCGTTATGAAACGAATAACTGTATGTTGAAGAGAGTGCCTGCGTCTGGCTATGCTCTCGGAGTGTAACTCCCATGATTTAGTTAATCGTTATGAAACGAATAACTGTATGTTGAAGAGAGTGCCTGCGTCTGGCTATGCTCTCGGAGTGTAACTCCCATGATTTAGTTAATCGTTATGAAACGAATAACTGTATGTAGAAGAGAGTGCCTGCGTCTGGCTATGCTCTCGGAGTGTAACTCCCATGATTTAGTTAATCGTTATGAAACGAATAACTGTATGTAGAAGAGAGTGCCTGCGTCTGGCTATGCTCTCGGAGTGTAACTCCCATGATTTAGTTAATCGTTATGAAACGAATAACTGTATGTAGAAGAGAGTGCCTGCGTCTGGCTATGCTCTCGGAGTGTAACTCCCATGATTTAGTTAATCGTTATGAAACGAATAACTGTATGTAGAAGAGAGTGCCTACGTCTGGCTATGTATGCTCTCGGAGTGTAACTCCCATGAGTTAGTTAATCGTTATGAAACGAATAACTGTATGTTGAAGAGAGTGCCTGCGTCTGGCTATGCTCTCGGAGTGTAACTCCCATGATTTAGTTAATCGTTATGAAACGAATAACTGTATGTAGAAGAGAGTGCCTACGTCTGGCTATGTATGCTCTCGGAGTGTAACTCCCATGATTTAGTTAATCGTTATGAAACGAATAACTGTATGTTGAAGAGAGTGCCTGCGTCTGGCTATGCTCTCGGAGTGTAACTCCCATGATTTAGTTAATCGTTATGAAACGAATAACTGTATGTTGAAGAGAGTGCCTGCGTCTGGCTATGCTCTCGGAGTGTAACTCCCATGATTTAGTTAATCGTTATGAAACGAATAACTGTATGTTGAAGAGAGTGCCTGCGTCTGGCTATGCTCTCGGAGTGTAACTCCCATGATTTAGTTAATCGTTATGAAACGAATAACTGTATGTTGAAGAGAGTGCCTGCGTCTGGCTATGCTCTCGGAGTGTAACTCCCATGATTTAGTTAATCGTTATGAAACGAATAACTGTATGTTGAAGAGAGTGCCTGCGTCTGGCTATGCTCTCGGAGTGTAACTCCCATGATTTAGTTAATCGTTATGAAACGAATAACTGTATGTAAAAGAGAGTGCCTACGTCTGGCTATGTATGCTCTCGGAGTGTAACTCCCATGATTTAGTTAATCGTTATGAAACGAATAACTGTATGTTGAAGAGAGTGCCTGCGTCTGGCTATGCTCTCGGAGTGTAACTCCCATGATTTAGTTAATCGTTATGAAACGAATAACTGTATGTTGAAGAGAGTGCCTGCGTCTGGCTATGCTCTCGGAGTGTAACTCCCATGATTTAGTTAATCGTTATGAAACGAATAACTGTATGTAGAAGAGAGTGCCTGCGTCTGGCTATGCTCTCGGAGTGTAACTCCCATGATTTAGTTAATCGTTATGAAACGAATAACTGTATGTTGAAGAGAGTGCCTGCGTCTGGCTATGCTCTCGGAGTGTAACTCCCATGATTTAGTTAATCGTTATGAAACGAATAACTGTATGTTGAAGAGAGTGCCTGCGTCTGGCTATGCTCTCGGAGTGTAACTCCCATGATTTAGTTAATCGTTATGAAACGAATAACTGTATGTTGAAGAGAGTGCCTGCGTCTGGCTATGCTCTCGGAGTGTAACTCCCATGATTTAGTTAATCGTTATGAAACGAATAACTGTATGTAGAAGAGAGTGCCTACGTCTGGCTATGTATGCTCTCGGAGTGTAACTCCCATGATTTAGTTAATCGTTATGAAACGAATAACTGTATGTTGAAGAGAGTGCCTGCGTCTGGCTATGCTCTCGGAGTGTAACTCCCATGATTTAGTTAATCGTTATGAAACGAATAACTGTATGTTGAAGAGAGTGCCTGCGTCTGGCTATGCTCTCGGAGTGTAACTCCCATGATTTAGTTAATCGTTATGAAACGAATAACTGTATGTAGAAGAGAGTGCCTGCGTCTGGCTATGCTCTCGGAGTGTAACTCCCATGATTTAGTTAATCGTTATGAAACGAATAACTGTATGTTGAAGAGAGTGCCTGCGTCTGGCTATGCTCTCGGAGTGTAACTCCCATGATTTAGTTAATCGTTATGAAACGAATAACTGTATGTTGAAGAGAGTGCCTGCGTCTGGCTATGCTCTCGGAGTGTAACTCCCATGATTTAGTTAATCGTTATGAAACGAATAACTGTATGTAGAAGAGAGTGCCTACGTCTCGCTATGTATGCTCTCGGAGTGTAACTCCCATGATTTAGTTAATCGTTATGAAACGAATAACTGTATGTTGAAGAGAGTGCCTGCGTCTGGCTATGCTCTCGGAGTGTAACTCCCATGATTTAGTTAATCGTTATGAAACGAATAACTGTATGTTGAAGAGAGTGCCTGCGTCTGGCTATGCTCTCGGAGTGTAACTCCCATGATTTAGTTAATCGTTATGAAACGAATAACTGTATGTTGAAGAGAGTGCCTGCGTCTGGCTATGCTCTCGGAGTGTAACTCCCATGATTTAGTTAATCGTTATGAAACGAATAACTGTATGTTGAAGAGAGTGCCTGCGTCTGGCTATGCTCTCGGAGTGTAACTCCCATGATTTAGTTAATCGTTATGAAACGAATAACTGTATGTTGAAGAGAGTGCCTGCGTCTGGCTATGCTCTCGGAGTGTAACTCCCATGATTTAGTTAATCGTTATGAAACGAATAACTGTATGTTGAAGAGAGTGCCTACGTCTGGCTATGTATGCTCTCGGAGTGTAACTCCCATGATTTAGTTAATCGTTATGAAACGAATAACTGTATGTTGAAGAGAGTGCCTACGTCTGGCTATGTATGCTCTCGGAGTGTAACTCCCATGATTTAGTTATTCGTTATGAAACGAATAACTGTATGTAGAAGAGAGTGCCTACGTCTGGCTATGTATGCTCTCGGAGTGTAACTCCCATGATTTAGTTAATCGTTATGAAACGAATAACTGTATGTTGAAGAGAGTGCCTGCGTCTGGCTATGCTCTCGGAGTGTAACTCCCATGATTTAGTTAATCGTTATGAAACGAATAACTGTATGTAGAAGAGAGTGCCTGCGTCTGGCTATGCTCTCGGAGTGTAACTCCCATGATTTAGTTAATCGTTATGAAACGAATAACTGTATGTTGAAGAGAGTGCCTGCGTCTGGCTATGCTCTCGGAGTGTAACTCCCATGATTTAGTTAATCGTTATGAAACGAATAACTGTATGTTGAAGAGAGTGCCTGCGTCTGGCTATGCTCTCGGAGTGTAACTCCCATGATTTAGTTAATCGTTATGAAACGAATAACTGTATGTTGAAGAGAGTGCCTGCGTCTGGCTATGCTCTCGGAGTGTAACTCCCATGATTTAGTTAATCGTTATGAAACGAATAACTGTATGTTGAAGAGAGTGCCTGCGTCTGGCTATGCTCTCGGAGTGTAACTCCCATGATTTAGTTAATCGTTATGAAACGAATAACTGTATGTTGAAGAGAGTGCTTGCGTCTGGCTATGCTCTCGGAGTGTAACTCCCATGATTTAGTTAATCGTTATGAAACGAATAACTGTATGTTGAAGAGAGTGCCTGCGTCTGGCTATGCTCTCGGAGTGTAACTCCCATGATTTAGTTAATCGTTATGAAACGAATAACTGTATGTTGAAGAGAGTGCCTGCGTCTGGCTATGCTCTCGGAGTGTAACTCCCATGATTTAGTTAATCGTTATGAAACGAATAACTGTATGTTGAAGAGAGTGCCTGCGTCTGGCTATGCTCTCGGAGTGTAACTCCCATGATTTAGTTAATCGTTATGAAACGAATAACTGTATGTTGAAGAGAGTGCCTGCGTCTGGCTATGCTCTCGGAGTGTAACTCCCATGATTTAGTTAATCGTTATGAAACGAATAACTGTATGTTGAAGAGAGTGCCTGCGTCTGGCTATGCTCTCGGAGTGTAACTCCCATGATTTAGTTAATCGTTATGAAACGAATAACTGTATGTTGAAGAGAGTGCCTGCGTCTGGCTATGCTCTCGGAGTGTAACTCCCATGATTTAGTTAATCGTTATGAAACGAATAACTGTATGTTGAAGAGAGTGCTTGCGTCTGGCTATGCTCTCGGAGTGTAACTCCCATGATTTAGTTAATCGTTATGAAACGAATAACTGTATGTTGAAGAGAGTGCCTGCGTCTGGCTATGCTCTCGGAGTGTAACTCCCATGATTTAGTTAATCGTTATGAAACGAATAACTGTATGTTGAAGAGAGTGCTTGCGTCTGGCTATGCTCTCGGAGTGTAACTCCCATGATTTAGTTAATCGTTATGAAACGAATAACTGTATGTTGAAGAGAGTGCCTGCGTCTGGCTATGCTCTCGGAGTGTAACTCCCATGATTTAGTTAATCGTTATGAAACGAATAACTGTATGTTGAAGAGAGTGCCTGCGTCTGGCTATGCTCTCGGAGTGTAACTCCCATGATTTAGTTAATCGTTATGAAACGAATAACTGTATGTAAAAGAGAGTGCCTACGTCTGGCTATGTATGCTCTCGGAGTGTAACTCCCATGATTTAGTTAATCGTTATGAAACGAATAACTGTATGTTGAAGAGAGTGCCTGCGTCTGGCTATGCTCTCGGAGTGTAACTCCCATGATTTAGTTAATCGTTATGAAACGAATAACTGTATGTTGAAGAGAGTGCCTGCGTCTGGCTATGCTCTCGGAGTGTAACTCCCATGATTTAGTTAATCGTTATGAAACGAATAACTGTATGTAGAAGAGAGTGCCTGCGTCTGGCTATGCTCTCGGAGTGTAACTCCCATGATTTAGTTAATCGTTATGAAACGAATAACTGTATGTTGAAGAGAGTGCCTGCGTCTGGCTATGCTCTCGGAGTGTAACTCCCATGATTTAGTTAATCGTTATGAAACGAATAACTGTATGTTGAAGAGAGTGCCTGCGTCTGGCTATGCTCTCGGAGTGTAACTCCCATGATTTAGTTAATCGTTATGAAACGAATAACTGTATGTTGAAGAGAGTGCCTGCGTCTGGCTATGCTCTCGGAGTGTAACTCCCATGATTTAGTTAATCGTTATGAAACGAATAACTGTATGTAGAAGAGAGTGCCTACGTCTGGCTATGTATGCTCTCGGAGTGTAACTCCCATGATTTAGTTAATCGTTATGAAACGAATAACTGTATGTTGAAGAGAGTGCCTGCGTCTGGCTATGCTCTCGGAGTGTAACTCCCATGATTTAGTTAATCGTTATGAAACGAATAACTGTATGTTGAAGAGAGTGCCTGCGTCTGGCTATGCTCTCGGAGTGTAACTCCCATGATTTAGTTAATCGTTATGAAACGAATAACTGTATGTAGAAGAGAGTGCCTGCGTCTGGCTATGCTCTCGGAGTGTAACTCCCATGATTTAGTTAATCGTTATGAAACGAATAACTGTATGTTGAAGAGAGTGCCTGCGTCTGGCTATGCTCTCGGAGTGTAACTCCCATGATTTAGTTAATCGTTATGAAACGAATAACTGTATGTTGAAGAGAGTGCCTGCGTCTGGCTATGCTCTCGGAGTGTAACTCCCATGATTTAGTTAATCGTTATGAAACGAATAACTGTATGTAGAAGAGAGTGCCTACGTCTCGCTATGTATGCTCTCGGAGTGTAACTCCCATGATTTAGTTAATCGTTATGAAACGAATAACTGTATGTTGAAGAGAGTGCCTGCGTCTGGCTATGCTCTCGGAGTGTAACTCCCATGATTTAGTTAATCGTTATGAAACGAATAACTGTATGTTGAAGAGAGTGCCTGCGTCTGGCTATGCTCTCGGAGTGTAACTCCCATGATTTAGTTAATCGTTATGAAACGAATAACTGTATGTTGAAGAGAGTGCCTGCGTCTGGCTATGCTCTCGGAGTGTAACTCCCATGATTTAGTTAATCGTTATGAAACGAATAACTGTATGTTGAAGAGAGTGCCTGCGTCTGGCTATGCTCTCGGAGTGTAACTCCCATGATTTAGTTAATCGTTATGAAACGAATAACTGTATGTTGAAGAGAGTGCCTGCGTCTGGCTATGCTCTCGGAGTGTAACTCCCATGATTTAGTTAATCGTTATGAAACGAATAACTGTATGTTGAAGAGAGTGCCTACGTCTGGCTATGTATGCTCTCGGAGTGTAACTCCCATGATTTAGTTAATCGTTATGAAACGAATAACTGTATGTTGAAGAGAGTGCCTACGTCTGGCTATGTATGCTCTCGGAGTGTAACTCCCATGATTTAGTTATTCGTTATGAAACGAATAACTGTATGTAGAAGAGAGTGCCTACGTCTGGCTATGTATGCTCTCGGAGTGTAACTCCCATGATTTAGTTAATCGTTATGAAACGAATAACTGTATGTTGAAGAGAGTGCCTGCGTCTGGCTATGCTCTCGGAGTGTAACTCCCATGATTTAGTTAATCGTTATGAAACGAATAACTGTATGTAGAAGAGAGTGCCTGCGTCTGGCTATGCTCTCGGAGTGTAACTCCCATGATTTAGTTAATCGTTATGAAACGAATAACTGTATGTTGAAGAGAGTGCCTGCGTCTGGCTATGCTCTCGGAGTGTAACTCCCATGATTTAGTTAATCGTTATGAAACGAATAACTGTATGTTGAAGAGAGTGCCTGCGTCTGGCTATGCTCTCGGAGTGTAACTCCCATGATTTAGTTAATCGTTATGAAACGAATAACTGTATGTTGAAGAGAGTGCCTGCGTCTGGCTATGCTCTCGGAGTGTAACTCCCATGATTTAGTTAATCGTTATGAAACGAATAACTGTATGTAGAAGAGAGTGCCTACGTCTGGCTATGTATGCTCTCGGAGTGTAACTCCCATGATTTAGTTAATCGTTATGAAACGAATAACTGTATGTTGAAGAGAGTGCCTGCGTCTGGCTATGCTCTCGGAGTGTAACTCCCATGATTTAGTTAATCGTTATGAAACGAATAACTGTATGTTGAAGAGAGTGCCTGCGTCTGGCTATGCTCTCGGAGTGTAACTCCCATGATTTAGTTAATCGTTATGAAACGAATAACTGTATGTTGAAGAGAGTGCCTGCGTCTGGCTATGCTTTCGGAGTGTAACTCCCATGATTTAGTTAATCGTTATGAAACGAATAACTGTATGTTGAAGAGAGTGCCTGCGTCTGGCTATGCTCTCGGAGTGTAACTCCCATGATTTAGTTAATCGTTATGAAACGAATAACTGTATGTAGAAGAGAGTGCCTGCGTCTGGCTATGCTCTCGGAGTGTAACTCCCATGATTTAGTTAATCGTTATGAAACGAATAACTGTATGTTGAAGAGAGTGCCTGCGTCTGGCTATGCTCTCGGAGTGTAACTCCCATGATTTAGTTAATCGTTATGAACGAATAACTGTATGTTGAAGAGAGTGCCTGCGTCTGGCTATGCTCTCGGAGTGTAACTCCCATGATTTAGGTTAATCGTTATGAAACGAATAACTGTATGTAGAAGAGAGTGCCTACGTCTGGCTATGTAATGCTCTCGGAGTGTAACTCCCATGATTTAGTTAATCGTTATGAAACGAATAACTGTATGTTGAGAGAGTGGCCTGCGTCTGGCTATGCTCTCGGAGTGTAACTCCCATGATTTAGTTAATCGTTATGAAAACGAATAACTGTATGTAGAAGAGAGTGCCTACGTCTGGCTATGTATGCTCTCGGAGTGTAACTCCCATGATTTAGTTAATCGTTATGAAACGAATAACTGTATGTTGAAGAGAGTGCCTGCGTCTGGCTATGCTCTCGGAGTGTAACTCCCATGATTTAGTTAATCGTTATGAAACGAATAACTGTATGTTGAAGAGAGTGCCTGCGTCTGGCTATGCTCTCGGAGTGTAACTCCCATGATTTAGTTATCGTTATGAAACGAATAACTGTATGTTGAAAGAGAGTGCCTGCGTCTGGCTATGCTCTCGGAGTGTAACTCCATGATTTAGTTAATCGTTATGAAACGAATAACTGTATGTTGAAGAGAGTGCCTGCGTCTGGCTATGCTCTCGGAGTGTAACTCCATGATTTAGGTTAATCGTTATGAAACGAATAACTGTATGTAGAAGAGAGTGCCTACGTCTGGCTATGTATGCTCTCGGAGTGTAACTCCCATGATTTAGTTAATCGTTATGAAACGAATAACTGTATGTAGAAGAGAGTGCCTGCGTCTGGCTATGCTCTCGGAGTGTAACTCCATGATTTAGTTAATCGTTATGAAACGAATAACTGTATGTTGAAGAGAGTGCCTGCGTCTGGCTATGCTCTCGGAGTGTAACTCCCATGATTTAGTTAATCGTTATGAAACGAATAACTGTATGTTGAAGAGAGTGCCTGCGTCTGGCTATGCTCTCGGAGTGTAACTCCCATGATTTAGTTAATCGTTATGAAACGAATAACTGTATGTTGAAGAGAGTGCCTGCGTCTGGCTATGCTCTCGGAGTGTAACTCCCATGATTTAGTTAATCGTTATGAAAACGAATAACTGTATGTTGAAGAGAGTGCCTGCGTCTGGCTATGCTCTCGGAGTGTAACTCCCATGATTTAGTTAATCGTTATGAAACGAATAACTGTATGTAGAAGAGAGTGCCTACGTCTCGCTATGTATGCTCTCGGAGTGTAACTCCCATGATTTAGTTAATCGTTATGAAACGAATAACTGTATGTTGAAGAGAGTGCCTGCGTCTGGCTATGCTCTCGGAGTGTAACTCCCATGATTTAGTTAATCGTTATGAAACGAAATAACTGTATGTTGAAGAGAGTGCCTGCGTCTGGCTATGCTCTCGGAGTGTAAACTCCCATGATTTAGTTAATCGTTATGAAAACGAATAACTGTATGTTGAAGAGAGTGCCTGCGTCTGGCTATGCTCTCGAGTGTAACTCCCATGATTTAGTTAATCGTTATGAAACGAATAACTGTATG
>NW_025575876.1:0-2500 GCF_905147105.1 Pieris brassicae
ATCAAAATTAACGACTTCGGACGCATGGCCCTCCGCCGATTGGTTTTGATCTAATAAAAGCACTCATCCCATCACTGGTCAGAGTTCTGATTGCATGTATTAGCTCTAGAATTACCACAGTTATCCAAGTAACTGAGTAAGATCTAAGGAACCAAAACTGATATATTGAGCCATTCGCGGTATCGCCTTAATACGGCTTGCACTGAGACATGCATGGCTTAATCTTTGAGACAAGCATATAACTACTGGCAGGATCAACCAGGGAGCTGCTTACGCAAACGACACGCCTACACCGCGGTCACGCGGCTTCGGCGAGCCGCTGGCTCGGCGGCGTCGAGGGGCGCGCGCTTGCGCGCGCGCCTTCTCGACACGCGTGAACGTAACGCGTCGAATTTGCACGCGACGCGACGTTCGCGCTTCATATCGATAGACTAACTTTGACCGGTCTACGAGCGGCCGTCCCGTCACGATCTCGCAACGAGGTGATGTACAACGATGCTCGACCACTGTGAGGGACATAAAACTGCAACGAACACGACCCCGCGGGCGGGAATCGATGTTGTGACAATTTGAAAATTGAACATTCATCTAAACGCAACTTCTCAATTTTTATTCAATACGTTATTGTAAACATATTAAAACTCGGCTGGCAATTACATGCGCACACACACGCATGATTCGCACTAGATACGATCAACGCCCGGAGCTTGAGGGATAAATTCCAACACGACGCTGCGCACACCGTTTCGACGATGGGCGCGTGTGCGTCCTCTTTTATACATTCTTTCCATATACGGTCGCCGTGGCGACCGCGCACGTGTCGAACACGCTAGGCGCCCTGCGTTGAGGTGTGCCTAGAAGCGTATTCTTTTAACATCACAGATAACACCGGGGGAGACGGTCCCAAATCTTGGTCGATTGGTAACATCACCATACGGTCTGCGAACGCGGTGCTATAATATAATTTTATATTATATTATATAAAATATGAGGAGGAGTAGTATGTATATTCTTTGTTATTTTGTGTTGACACAAGAGAGATATATAAAATGTACTATACACCACACACACAGAGAGAGAGAGAGCTGGGAAAGATCTCGGCGGTCTCGCATTCGAAATACGAATTTGATATAATTTCCTCCGAAAATCCATACCCATATCTATATCATCCATGCGCGAATATATGTATATAATATTCTCACACTTCGCACAAAACACAAAAACAAGAACACATTCTCTCTCGTCCGTCGTTCGTGTCTATTTGAGACGAACGACGCGCGGCAACGAGAACGAGTCGACGCTGTGCGCACGACTGTTTCGCTCCACATCTATACCGAGAGCAATAGTCCGCGTCGGCATTGGAGCGGACGTCGAATGTTTCTCGTAGAGCGAGCGAGAGAGAGACGATTTTTCATTTTATTATGTATGTGTATTGGCGTGCAGTAGTAGCACGTAGTAGTACTAGTAGTAGTAGTAGTAGTAGTAAAAAAATATTATTATTTATTTTATTGACTGATATGATTTTGTTTGTTTTCTTTTTTTTGCATAGACATTTGTATTGATAGATATGTTTCTCGTTGAAGCTCGCAGCACACGCTCAGAGAAATGGCAATGTGGGTTTATTTGAAGAAAAAAAAAAACAAAAAAAACAATTATATTTATTAATAATATGTATGTATGTATGTATGTATGTATGTATGTATGTATGTATGTATAATAATGAATTATAATAATTATTCCGATGCAACGTCAGAGGAAAATGTTTCTCGTACAGGTGCGGCGCGCGACGGCCGGCCGCTCGACAGTTTCGCACCGAATGTTTCTCGTTGAAGCTCGCAGCACACGCTCAGAGAAATGGCAATGTGGGTTTATTTGAAGAAAAGAAAAAACAATTATATTTATTAATAATATGTATGTATGTATGTATGTATGTATGTATAATAATGAATTATAATAATTATTCCGATGCAACGTCAGAGGAAAATGTTTCTCGTACAGGTGCGGCGCGCGACGGCCGGCCGCTCGACAGTTTCGCGCCGAATGTTTCTCGTTGAAGCTCGCAGCACACGCTCAGAGAAATGGCAATGTGGGTTTATTTGAAGAAAAAAAAAAAAAAAAAAAAAAACAATTAATTTATTAATAATATGTATGTATGTATGTATGTATGTATGTATGTATGTATGTATGTATGTATGTATGTATGTATGTATAATAATGAATTATAATAATTATTCCGATACAATGTCAGAGGAAAATGTTTCTCGTACAAGATCGCCACGCGACGCGACAAGATGCCGTTCAACGGCACGATATCTACAACTCTGTCGATAGATATGTAGATAGTATCTACTCTGTCAAGTATATGTGTGTAACGTGTGGTGGTGTGTGGTGTGGGGTTTTGTTAGCGATAGCGATACGTTTCTAGTTAAAATTGAATATTTAAAAATAAAAACTCTTCTGGTAAGAAAAACTATTTATGGTTTATTATGGTGTGTCTAGT
>NW_025575876.1:10000-12500 GCF_905147105.1 Pieris brassicae
CCCGCCGAGCCATTGTAGTAACGTCGGCGGATCGCTAGATGACATATTTACGGTTAGAACTAGGGCGGTATCTAATCGCCTTCGAACCTCTAACTTTCGTTCTTGATTGATGAAAACACCTTTGGCAAATGCTTTCGCTGATGTTCGTCTTGCGACGATCCAAGAATTTCACCTCTAACGTCGCAATACGAATGCCCCCAGTTATCCCTATTAATCATTACCTCGGAGTTCTGAAAACCAACAAAATAGAACCGAGATCATATTCTATTATTCCATGCACGAAATATTCAAGCGGCATTTTGAGCCCGCTTTGAGCACTCTAATTTGTTCAAAGTAAAATTGTCGGCCCACCTCGACACTCACCGAAGAGCACCGCGATAGGATTTTGATATTGAACCGGCGTTTTACCGCCGGCTCACCGACGATATGCTCCGCAGACGTGTCAGTATCACCGCGGATGCGGTGCACCGACAGCGCGGCGCACAAATGCAACTACGAGCTTTTTAACCGCAACAATTTTAGTATACGCTATTGGAGCTGGAATTACCGCGGCTGCTGGCACCAGACTTGCCCTCCAATTGTTCCTCGTTAAAATATTTAAAGTGTACTCATTCCGATTACGAGGCCTCGTAAGAGTCCCGTATCGTTATTTTTCGTCACTACCTCCCCGTGCCGGGAGTGGGTAATTTGCGCGCCTGCTGCCTTCCTTGGATGTGGTAGCCGTTTCTCAGGCTCCCTCTCCGGAATCGAACCCTGATTCCCCGTTACCCGTGACAACCATGGTAGTCGCAGAAACTACCATCGAAAGTTGATAAGGCAGACATTTGAAAGATGCGTCGCCGGTACTGGACCGTGCGATCGGCAAAAGTTATCCAGATTCATCAAAATTAACGACTTCGGACGCATGGCCCTCCGCCGATTGGTTTTGATCTAATAAAAGCACTCATCCCATCACTGGTCAGAGTTCTGATTGCATGTATTAGCTCTAGAATTACCACAGTTATCCAAGTAACTGAGTAAGATCTAAGGAACCAAAACTGATATATTGAGCCATTCGCGGTATCGCCTTAATACGGCTTGCACTGAGACATGCATGGCTTAATCTTTGAGACAAGCATATAACTACTGGCAGGATCAACCAGGGAGCTGCTTACGCAAACGACACGCCTACACCGCGGTCACGCGGCTTCGGCGAGCCGCTGGCTCGGCGGCGTCGAGGGGCGCGCGCTTGCGCGCGCGCCTTCTCGACACGCGTGAACGTAACGCGTCGAATTTGCACGCGACGCGACGTTCGCGCTTCATATCGATAGACTAACTTTGACCGGTCTACGAGCGGCCGTCCCGTCACGATCTCGCAACGAGGTGATGTACAACGATGCTCGACCACTGTGAGGGACATAAAACTGCAACGAACACGACCCCGCGGGCGGGAATCGATGTTGTGACAATTTGAAAATTGAACATTCATCTAAACGCAACTTCTCAATTTTTATTCAATACGTTATTGTAAACATATTAAAACTCGGCTGGCAATTACATGCGCACACACACGCATGATTCGCACTAGATACGATCAACGCCCGGAGCTTGAGGGATAAATTCCAACACGACGCTGCGCACACCGTTTCGACGATGGGCGCGTGTGCGTCCTCTTTTATACATTCTTTCCATATACGGTCGCCGTGGCGACCGCGCACGTGTCGAACACGCTAGGCGCCCTGCGTTGAGGTGTGCCTAGAAGCGTATTCTTTTAACATCACAGATAACACCGGGGGAGACGGTCCCAAATCTTGGTCGATTGGTAACATCACCATACGGTCTGCGAACGCGGTGCTATAATATAATTTTATATTATATTATATAAAATATGAGGAGGAGTAGTATGTATATTCTTTGTTATTTTGTGTTGACACAAGAGAGATATATAAAATGTACTATACACCACACACACAGAGAGAGAGAGAGCTGGGAAAGATCTCGGCGGTCTCGCATTCGAAATACGAATTTGATATAATTTCCTCCGAAAATCCATACCCATATCTATATCATCCATGCGCGAATATATGTATATAATATTCTCACACTTCGCACAAACACAAAAACAAGAACACATTCTCTCTCGTCCGTCGTTCGTGTCTATTTGAGACGAACGACGCGCGGCAACGAGAACGAGTCGACGCTGTGCGCACGACTGTTTCGCTCCACATCTATACCGAGAGCAATAGTCCGCGTCGGCATTGGAGCGGACGTCGAATGTTTCTCGTAGAGCGAGCGAGAGAGAGACGATTTTTCATTTTATTATGTATGTGTATTGGCGTGCAGTAGTAGCACGTAGTAGTACTAGTAGTAGTAGTAGTAGTAGTAAAAAAATATTATTATTTATTTTATTGACTGATATGATTTTGTTTGTTTTCTTTTTTTTGCATAGACATTTGTATTGATAGATATGTTTCTCGTTGAAGCTCGCAGCACACGCTCAGAGAAATGGCAATGTGGGTTT
>NW_025575876.1:20000-30000 GCF_905147105.1 Pieris brassicae
CCGTCAATTGCACGCGCGACAGAGATGCGGCGCTACGACCGGAGTCGCAGCGATCGCCGCTCGTCACGCGAACAGTGTGGCTTTTTGTTTTTATGCAGCCGGCCCTCAGACAGGAGTGGTCCTGGATATTTCTCCACGGACCGCAATGTGCGTTCGAAATGTCGATGTTCAAATGTGTCCTGCAGTTCACACTATGACGCGCAGTTAACTGCGTTCTTCATCGACCCGCGAGCCAAGTGATCCACCGTTCAGGGTAATCGTTTTGTTTTTGTGTGTGTTTTTGTATGAGAAAATATAAAAGGTGCGAAAAAATTAAACAAAAAAATTTGAAAATAATACTTATCATTAACGTGTACGACAAATGAAAAGAAAGAAAATCTCTTTTATTTGCGTGGTTGTACACAAAAATTAAAATATTATTTCAAAGTATCAATAGGCGATAGCGAACGCTAATCAAAGCGTGTCGCAACGCACACGTCGCGAATCGACGAGAGAGAGTCAACCGTCTCGGATTCGATTTTGATTCGTATCATTCACGTGTTTTTTGTATTTTTTTCTTTTTTTGCGAGTCTTTGACAACAACAAAACAAAAAGAAAAAACCAACGTTAATGATCCTTCCGCAGGTTCCCCTACGGAAACCTTGTTACGACTTTTACTTCCTCTAAATGATCAAGTTTGGTCAACTTCCCAGCAACGCCGACGGCCGTGAGGCCACCGCGTGTCGGTCCGAAGACCTCACTAAATCATTCAATCGGTAGTAGCGACGGGCGGTGTGTACAAAGGGCAGGGACGTAATCAACGCGAGCTTATGACTCGCGCTTACTAGGAATTCCTCGTTTATGGGGGATAATTGCAAACCCCAATCCCCAGCACGAAGGAGTTTCAACGGGTTGCCCGGGCCTCTAGGCCAGGGAGAACATGTTGATTCCTTCAGTGTAGCGCGCGTGCGGCCCAGGACATCTAAGGGCATCACAGACCTGTTATTGCTCAATCTCGTGCGGCTCGAAGCCGCCGGTCCCTCTAAGAAGAATTTTAATACGTCGCCAGTGAGTTGCGCTCCCCGAGAGTCGCGCACACCTTGAATGACGACGCCTATTTAGCAGGCTAGAGTCTCGTTCGTTACCGGAATTAACCAGACAAATCGCTCCACCAACTAAGAACGGCCATGCACCACCACCCACCGAATCAAGAAAGAGCTGTTAATCTGTCAATCCTTCCGGTGTCCGGGCCTGGTGAGATTTCCCGTGTTGAGTCAAATTAAGCCGCAGGCTCCACTCCTGGTGGTGCCCTTCCGTCAATTCCTTTAAGTTTCAGCTTTGCAACCATACTCCCCCCGGAGTCCAAAATCTTTGGTTTCCCGGAAGCTGCCCGCCGAGCCATTGTAGTAACGTCGGCGGATCGCTAGATGACATATTTACGGTTAGAACTAGGGCGGTATCTAATCGCCTTCGAACCTCTAACTTTCGTTCTTGATTGATGAAAACACCTTTGGCAAATGCTTTCGCTGATGTTCGTCTTGCGACGATCCAAGAATTTCACCTCTAACGTCGCAATACGAATGCCCCCAGTTATCCCTATTAATCATTACCTCGGAGTTCTGAAAACCAACAAAATAGAACCGAGATCATATTCTATTATTCCATGCACGAAATATTCAAGCGGCATTTTGAGCCCGCTTTGAGCACTCTAATTTGTTCAAAGTAAAATTGTCGGCCCACCTCGACACTCACCGAAGAGCACCGCGATAGGATTTTGATATTGAACCGGCGTTTTACCGCCGGCTCACCGACGATATGCTCCGCAGACGTGTCAGTATCACCGCGGATGCGGTGCACCGACAGCGCGGCGCACAAATGCAACTACGAGCTTTTTAACCGCAACAATTTTAGTATACGCTATTGGAGCTGGAATTACCGCGGCTGCTGGCACCAGACTTGCCCTCCAATTGTTCCTCGTTAAAATATTTAAAGTGTACTCATTCCGATTACGAGGCCTCGTAAGAGTCCCGTATCGTTATTTTTCGTCACTACCTCCCCGTGCCGGGAGTGGGTAATTTGCGCGCCTGCTGCCTTCCTTGGATGTGGTAGCCGTTTCTCAGGCTCCCTCTCCGGAATCGAACCCTGATTCCCCGTTACCCGTGACAACCATGGTAGTCGCAGAAACTACCATCGAAAGTTGATAAGGCAGACATTTGAAAGATGCGTCGCCGGTACTGGACCGTGCGATCGGCAAAAGTTATCCAGATTCATCAAAATTAACGACTTCGGACGCATGGCCCTCCGCCGATTGGTTTTGATCTAATAAAAGCACTCATCCCATCACTGGTCAGAGTTCTGATTGCATGTATTAGCTCTAGAATTACCACAGTTATCCAAGTAACTGAGTAAGATCTAAGGAACCAAAACTGATATATTGAGCCATTCGCGGTATCGCCTTAATACGGCTTGCACTGAGACATGCATGGCTTAATCTTTGAGACAAGCATATAACTACTGGCAGGATCAACCAGGGAGCTGCTTACGCAAACGACACGCCTACACCGCGGTCACGCGGCTTCGGCGAGCCGCTGGCTCGGCGGCGTCGAGGGGCGCGCGCTTGCGCGCGCGCCTTCTCGACACGCGTGAACGTAACGCGTCGAATTTGCACGCGACGCGACGTTCGCGCTTCATATCGATAGACTAACTTTGACCGGTCTACGAGCGGCCGTCCCGTCACGATCTCGCAACGAGGTGATGTACAACGATGCTCGACCACTGTGAGGGACATAAAACTGCAACGAACACGACCCCGCGGGCGGGAATCGATGTTGTGACAATTTGAAAATTGAACATTCATCTAAACGCAACTTCTCAATTTTTATTCAATACGTTATTGTAAACATATTAAAACTCGGCTGGCAATTACATGCGCACACACACGCATGATTCGCACTAGATACGATCAACGCCCGGAGCTTGAGGGATAAATTCCAACACGACGCTGCGCACACCGTTTCGACGATGGGCGCGTGTGCGTCCTCTTTTATACATTCTTTCCATATACGGTCGCCGTGGCGACCGCGCACGTGTCGAACACGCTAGGCGCCCTGCGTTGAGGTGTGCCTAGAAGCGTATTCTTTTAACATCACAGATAACACCGGGGGAGACGGTCCCAAATCTTGGTCGATTGGTAACATCACCATACGGTCTGCGAACGCGGTGCTATAATATAATTTTATATTATATTATATAAAATATGAGGAGGAGTAGTATGTATATTCTTTGTTATTTTGTGTTGACACAAGAGAGATATATAAAATGTACTATACACCACACACACAGAGAGAGAGAGAGCTGGGAAAGATCTCGGCGGTCTCGCATTCGAAATACGAATTTGATATAATTTCCTCCGAAAATCCATACCCATATCTATATCATCCATGCGCGAATATATGTATATAATATTCTCACACTTCGCACAAACACAAAAACAAGAACACATTCTCTCTCGTCCGTCGTTCGTGTCTATTTGAGACGAACGACGCGCGGCAACGAGAACGAGTCGACGCTGTGCGCACGACTGTTTCGCTCCACATCTATACCGAGAGCAATAGTCCGCGTCGGCATTGGAGCGGACGTCGAATGTTTCTCGTAGAGCGAGCGAGAGAGAGACGATTTTTCATTTTATTATGTATGTGTATTGGCGTGCAGTAGTAGCACGTAGTAGTACTAGTAGTAGTAGTAAAAAAATATTATTATTTATTTTATTGACTGATATGATTTTGTTTGTTTTCTTTTTTTTGCATAGACATTTGTATTGATAGATATGTTTCTCGTTGAAGCTCGCAGCACACGCTCAGAGAAATGGCAATGTGGGTTTATTTGAAGAAAAAAAAAAAAAAAAAAAAAACAATTAATTTATTAATAATATGTATGTATGTATGTATGTATGTATGTATGTATAATAATGAATTATAATAATTATTCCGATGCAACGTCAGAGGAAAATGTTTCTCGTACAGGTGCGGCGCGCGACGGCCGGCCGCTCGACAGTTTCGCGCCGAATGTTTCTCGTTGAAGCTCGCAGCACACGCTCAGAGAAATGGCAATGTGGGTTTATTTGAAGAAAAGAAAAAACAAAAAAAACAATTATATTTATTAATAATATGTATGTATGTATGTATGTATGTATGTATGTATGTATAATAATGAATTATAATAATTATTCCGATGCAACGTCAGAGGAAAATGTTTCTCGTACAGGTGCGGCGCGCGACGGCCGGCCGCTCGACAGTTTCGCGCCGAATGTTTCTCGTTGAAGCTCGCAGCACACGCTCAGAGAAATGGCAATGTGGGTTTATTTGAAGAAAAGAAAAAACAAAAAAAACAATTATATTTATTAATAATATGTATGTATGTATGTATGTATGTATGTATGTATGTATGTATGTATGTATAATAATGAATTATAATAATTATTCCGATACAATGTCAGAGGAAAATGTTTCTCGTACAAGATCGCCACGCGACGCGACAAGATGCCGTTCAACGGCACGATATCTACAACTCTGTCGATATATATGTAGATAGTATCTACTCTGTCAAGTATATGTGTGTAACGTGTGGTGGTGTGTGGTGTGGGGTTTTGTTAGCGATAGCGATACGTTTCTAGTTAAAATTGAATATTTAAAAATAAAAACTCTTCTGGTAAGAAAAACTATTTATGGTTTATTATGGTGTGTCTAGTGCAACAACATCAACATTGTCATAATCATAATAATATAATTATTATTAGGGCTATAGGTTAACCTTCCAAATAGGGACCGTCGATTTAAATGTCGATATTTTTAATTATTCTAGATAGTACTCACTAAAAGAAACTTAAGTGCTTGCTTACTTACTTACTTACTTAGTTGATTGAGTTTTTTTTTTTTTTTTTTGAAACTTTTTCATACAAATTGATATATAAGACATATATGGCCGTTACCGACCGCCGACCAAAATCTATTTCATAAAACCGACATAAAATTGATGTCAAACGTCAATCACTTTGAGTTGACTAAGTGTAAGGGTTCAGATTATTTTGAAAGTATCGATCATTTGCGATGCATACGAGAAAAAGATCATTCATTTCATTGTTTGTAAGTTGTAAATTTTGTGTATTATATTGTAATTCTTGAGTGAGAATTGAGTGTTTACTTACTTACTTACTTACTTACTTATTGAATATCCAAAAAGTACCCAAAACCGAATCAGAGCGCCCCACTATCCACGCGGTCTTGTCTGCCCTACCCCTAGAGTGTATATAAAAGCTCGGAGGCGCGCAGGGAGAGCAGCCCTCACCCGCCGTACCCAAAGCGCGGGCATCATGCAAGCCGTAGCGGCTGAGGCTGGTCGCCGAAGGCGACCAAAAAAGCCGAGGCTGCGTAGGCTTGAATAAAATGCCCTGCGCTTTTGGTACGCAAGGGTGGAGGGGCTGCATTTCCCGTAGCGTCGGAGCAGTACAAAAACCAATTATCATCCATTGTTCGGTTAGGTTAGGTTAGGTTTAGGTTTGTATATTAATATTTTTTATTTTTTTATTTTTAATATGATGCAAAATGAATTTTTATCATTTTGTATGTGTGTATGTATATATGTATTTATGTATGTATTTTTTATATATTTCTTGTGCGTTGCGTGTTTTACAATACAAAATAGAAAATGTTTCTCGTACAAGAGCGACGCGCGACCGACCGGCCGGTCGGCAGCTTCGCGCCGAATGTTTCTCGTACAAGATCGCCACGCGACGCGACAAGATGCCGCTCAACGGCACGATATCTACAACTCTGTCAATTATATGTGTGTTGTAACTAGCGGGGTTTTGTTAGCGACAGCGATACGTTTCTAGTTAAAATTGAATATTTAAAAATAAAAACTCTCCTGTTAATCAAAACTATGTATCGTTTTGTTTTGTTTAATAGAGTTTACAAAAATATAATATTTTTTATATTATATAATTGATTATTGATTGATTGTTTGTTTGTTGTGTTATACTTCGTGTCGTCGTCTCTCATCGGTTGGACACACACACGATGTTGATAATTAAAAATAATCAAACACCACCGCGGCCGCCAACAAAGAGACGACGGACGACACACGCCCCGCCGCCTCACAAGAGCGAACAAACAACGCGTAATAACCACCGATCTCGTCCTCGGACGAATCACCTGGCGTAGGGCTGAGTCTCAACAGATCGCAGCACGACGCTGCTCTACCGAGCACAACACCCCGCCAGGAACGTAAGTCGTCTACAGACTATTCCGAGCCCCGACATCGAACTGAGTTGTATTCGAAACTTCGACGCCGTAGTGCACGTGTTAAGACCGCTCGCACCGATCGTCGCGTTCCAAATGGGCTCCGACGTCGCGCGTCACGAGTGACGCGCGACTAGTAAAATCACATTGTTTAGAGCCTCCCGACACTCGGGGCTCCACAGTGAGAATATCCTTGCCGGATTCGGCTAGGCTGGCTTCGGCCTTAGAGGCGTTCAGGCATAATCCCGCGGATGGTAGCTTCGCACCACCGGCCGCTCGGCCGAGTGCATGAACCAAATGTCCGAAACTGCGGTTCCTCTCGTACTGAGCAGTATTACTATCGCAACGACACGCCATCAGTAGGGTAAAACTAACCTGTCTCACGACGGTCTAAACCCAGCTCACGTTCCCTTTTGATGGGTGAACAATCCAACGCTTGGCGAATTTTGCTTCGCAATGATAGGAAGAGCCGACATCGAAGGATCAAAAAGCAACGTCGCTATGAACGCTTGGCCGCCACAAGCCAGTTATCCCTGTGGTAACTTTTCTGGCACCTCTTGCTAAAAACTCTTTATACTAAAGGATCGATAGGCCGTGCTTTCGCAGTCCCTATGCGTACTGAACATCTGGATCAAGCCAGCTTTTGCCCTTTTGCTCTACGCGAGGTTTCTGTCCTCGCTGAGCTGGCCTTAGGACACCTGCGTTATTCTTTGACAGATGTACCGCCCCAGTCAAACTCCCCGCCTGGCAGTGTCCTCGAACCGGATCACGCGGGAGTTGAACGGCGACGAGCGACGAGCGCCACGTCGCCACTCTACACGCTTGGAACGAAACACCGTACGCGAGCCGATTGCAAAATCGACCGCGCACCGCTTCCGCCCAACCGAGTAAGTAATGAAACAATGAAAGTAGTGGTTTTTCAGCGACGACCGCGAACGATCTCCCACTTATGCTACACCTCTCATGTCTCCTTACAATGCCAGACTAGAGTCAAGCTCAACAGGGTCTTCTTTCCCCGCTGATTCTCCCAAGCCCGTTCCCTTGGCTGTGGTTTCGCTAGATAGTAGATAGGGACATAACCCACCAACCTTCCCATGGTCCTTCCGACCTCGCGGTCATGCGGACCGGGTCTCGACCGAATCAATGGGAGATGCGCCGGTGAGTCTATACGCACTCTGTGCATCGTCACCGGCGCACTCTCTTGACTCCCTACAAATTTACGCAATTTCTGTCCCGTGCGCATTCTCCCTCTCTCTCGAGAGGGCTGCGCGAGGCGCATTCTCCCCCCGGGGGGCTGCGGACAACACAAGAGAACGGCTCGTCGTCGGTGTCGATCTTTCCACGTCAGCGTCGCGTCCCGTCGTGTATTGCTCGTGCAGTGCTCGCCTCAGTCCCTTCTCCTTGTACTGCTTGTACTGGAAGTACGCCGACACCACGTACACGGTGTTTTCCCCCCCTCCTAGCTGTGCCACGAAACAGTGAGACGTGCACAAGTTGCGGAGTACGAGCACTGCCAGATCGTCTCTCAGCACGATGATTCCTGCCATTGGGGCCACATCGTGCTGGTACAGGCCCGGCAGCCTAGCTGCCGGGTATTGTTCTTGCACCAGACAGACGCTGAGGTCCAGATTCCTCGCGAGAGCCGGCAGCTCCTTGGTGGCCATCGCCGACCCTTGCAGGTTTACTTGTCCGACCGAGATGTCCGTCTTGTCTCCTCGTGAACCGCCTATGGACCTATAATCCATAGTTGGTTCTTTCTAAGGATCGCTTCTCCGCCGCCTGTCTCGCCGGGCACTGTACCGAAGCGGTTCGGTGGTCCTCCGACGGCTTCCCTGCTTTTTTACAGGTGGCGCACCTACGGAAGGTGTTTTTGCACGCTTTATGCGTGTGGCCATCCTCGCCACAGTTCCCGCAGGTGTCCACCGTTGCCCTGCAGAAGCGTGCCGCGTGCCCGTAGCCCTGGCACTTCCCGCAGCAGGTAGCGTCGGCGTAATCGCGCACGACATGACGCTCCCACTCTATATAGACCCGCTCTTTGGAGACCAGCTTGTCTCGCCAAGCTGGGCTACACCGCAGCACCACCGTGGTGCACGCTCCTCCTCGCGCGCTCTTCTTGAAGGCCACGTCGACCTCCTCCTTTCGCCACTCTTGTTGACCCGCAAAGTTCTGGGTGCGCAGCGCCCTCAGGAATGCGCCCGAGTCTACCCTAGCGCCGTCAACCGCAACGACCGCAACGAGAGGGGCCCTCGGTTTCGGGACCTGCACCCGCAAATTGTCCGGTACCGCGCGCCTAATTTTGTCCGCGTCTCCCTTGCTCGCTGCCTGGACAATCACACCCGCGTTCCCTATCTTGCGCACCTGCGCAATTCCGACGCCTAAGGTCTGGGGGTCCAACGCCTTCTTCAACGCCGCTTTTGTTTGGTCCGCAGTCTTTATCTCCTCCGACTTCTCCGCCGCTGGGTAGAAGGCCAACACCGTTCCCGCCGATGACGGCTTTGGTTTAGGACCTCGCCCCGTATTCAACGCGTTCGCGTAACTGTTTGCCGATTCTTTAGGAGTCGTGCCCTCCTCCTGTCTTCCGCTGCGCGCACCGTGCTCCAGCGCGCATATCTTAAGGCGCTCTTCGCCCAGCTGCGCCGACAGGAGGGCAATGATGCCTGTTAATTTCTGCACCTGTGTGCCTATCTGTGCTATCTCCAACTTGTTAAGTTTCGACGTCGACGCCGATGTCGCCGCCATGATCGCCTCCCCGGCCGAGTTCGCCTCCGCGACATATTTGCCCACGGTTGTCGGAGCGTTTGTGTCGGGCTCTCTCGGTAACTCCGCCGTAGGTCCCGTCTCCGCACGTGGAGAAGCTGAGCCAGGCGTACGCACCTGGCATACCCGCCGCCGCGTCGCCTCCTCCAATTCTAGGGGCGATGTACCCTTGCGCTTCCGAGCACCATCTTCCCGTGGACGCACCGATGTATCGCGCGGCGGGGGGGTCCGCATCAGGGACTTGCGCGGTGCAAACCCTGCTTCTCGCCCCTGCCGCTCCAACTCTTCCAATTCTCGCTCCTTTGACGCCATAATGGCGTCAAAGGCATTTTTGTCCATCACTTATGACCCTATTGCAACTTCCGTCGTCTCTACCGTCGACTCTACCGTCGTCTCTACCGTCGACTCTACCGTCGACTCTACCGACGACTCTACCGTTGGCTCTACCGTCGGCTCTACCGTCGACTCTACCGTCGACTCTACCGTCGACTCTACCGTCGACTCTACCGTCGACTCTACCGGCGACTCTACCGACGACTCTACCGACGACTCTACCGACGACTCTACCGACGACTCTACCGACGACTCTACCGACGACTCTACCGACGACTCTACCGACGACTCTACCGACGACTCTACCGACGACTCTACCGACGACTCTACCGACGACTCTACCGACGACTCTACCTACGACTCTACCTACGACTCTACCGACGACTCTACCGACGACTCTACCGACGACTCTACCAACGGCTCTACCAACGGCTCTACCGACGACTCTACCTAAGCTACAGGTAAGCGACAGACCACAGACCGAGACGCCTATATCTTATCTCCCTATCCGCACGTACTGGCTACACGTCACCGATCACGTCAGTGAGACAAAGAGCGAGATGTATTTTATCCCGCTCTAACGCACCTATGCTACGTCACCGATCACGCCAGACCGGTGTGAGACGCACTATGCG
>NW_025575876.1:35000-40000 GCF_905147105.1 Pieris brassicae
CTCTAAGAAGAATTTTAATACGTCGCCAGTGAGTTGCGCTCCCCGAGAGTCGCGCACACCTTGAATGACGACGCCTATTTAGCAGGCTAGAGTCTCGTTCGTTACCGGAATTAACCAGACAAATCGCTCCACCAACTAAGAACGGCCATGCACCACCACCCACCGAATCAAGAAAGAGCTGTTAATCTGTCAATCCTTCCGGTGTCCGGGCCTGGTGAGATTTCCCGTGTTGAGTCAAATTAAGCCGCAGGCTCCACTCCTGGTGGTGCCCTTCCGTCAATTCCTTTAAGTTTCAGCTTTGCAACCATACTCCCCCCGGAGTCCAAAATCTTTGGTTTCCCGGAAGCTGCCCGCCGAGCCATTGTAGTAACGTCGGCGGATCGCTAGATGACATATTTACGGTTAGAACTAGGGCGGTATCTAATCGCCTTCGAACCTCTAACTTTCGTTCTTGATTGATGAAAACACCTTTGGCAAATGCTTTCGCTGATGTTCGTCTTGCGACGATCCAAGAATTTCACCTCTAACGTCGCAATACGAATGCCCCCAGTTATCCCTATTAATCATTACCTCGGAGTTCTGAAAACCAACAAAATAGAACCGAGATCATATTCTATTATTCCATGCACGAAATATTCAAGCGGCATTTTGAGCCCGCTTTGAGCACTCTAATTTGTTCAAAGTAAAATTGTCGGCCCACCTCGACACTCACCGAAGAGCACCGCGATAGGATTTTGATATTGAACCGGCGTTTTACCGCCGGCTCACCGACGATATGCTCCGCAGACGTGTCAGTATCACCGCGGATGCGGTGCACCGACAGCGCGGCGCACAAATGCAACTACGAGCTTTTTAACCGCAACAATTTTAGTATACGCTATTGGAGCTGGAATTACCGCGGCTGCTGGCACCAGACTTGCCCTCCAATTGTTCCTCGTTAAAATATTTAAAGTGTACTCATTCCGATTACGAGGCCTCGTAAGAGTCCCGTATCGTTATTTTTCGTCACTACCTCCCCGTGCCGGGAGTGGGTAATTTGCGCGCCTGCTGCCTTCCTTGGATGTGGTAGCCGTTTCTCAGGCTCCCTCTCCGGAATCGAACCCTGATTCCCCGTTACCCGTGACAACCATGGTAGTCGCAGAAACTACCATCGAAAGTTGATAAGGCAGACATTTGAAAGATGCGTCGCCGGTACTGGACCGTGCGATCGGCAAAAGTTATCCAGATTCATCAAAATTAACGACTTCGGACGCATGGCCCTCCGCCGATTGGTTTTGATCTAATAAAAGCACTCATCCCATCACTGGTCAGAGTTCTGATTGCATGTATTAGCTCTAGAATTACCACAGTTATCCAAGTAACTGAGTAAGATCTAAGGAACCAAAACTGATATATTGAGCCATTCGCGGTATCGCCTTAATACGGCTTGCACTGAGACATGCATGGCTTAATCTTTGAGACAAGCATATAACTACTGGCAGGATCAACCAGGGAGCTGCTTACGCAAACGACACGCCTACACCGCGGTCACGCGGCTTCGGCGAGCCGCTGGCTCGGCGGCGTCGAGGGGCGCGCGCTTGCGCGCGCGCCTTCTCGACACGCGTGAACGTAACGCGTCGAATTTGCACGCGACGCGACGTTCGCGCTTCATATCGATAGACTAACTTTGACCGGTCTACGAGCGGCCGTCCCGTCACGATCTCGCAACGAGGTGATGTACAACGATGCTCGACCACTGTGAGGGACATAAAACTGCAACGAACACGACCCCGCGGGCGGGAATCGATGTTGTGACAATTTGAAAATTGAACATTCATCTAAACGCAACTTCTCAATTTTTATTCAATACGTTATTGTAAACATATTAAAACTCGGCTGGCAATTACATGCGCACACACACGCATGATTCGCACTAGATACGATCAACGCCCGGAGCTTGAGGGATAAATTCCAACACGACGCTGCGCACACCGTTTCGACGATGGGCGCGTGTGCGTCCTCTTTTATACATTCTTTCCATATACGGTCGCCGTGGCGACCGCGCACGTGTCGAACACGCTAGGCGCCCTGCGTTGAGGTGTGCCTAGAAGCGTATTCTTTTAACATCACAGATAACACCGGGGGAGACGGTCCCAAATCTTGGTCGATTGGTAACATCACCATACGGTCTGCGAACGCGGTGCTATAATATAATTTTATATTATATTATATAAAATATGAGGAGGAGTAGTATGTATATTCTTTGTTATTTTGTGTTGACACAAGAGAGATATATAAAATGTACTATACACCACACACACAGAGAGAGAGAGAGCTGGGAAAGATCTCGGCGGTCTCGCATTCGAAATACGAATTTGATATAATTTCCTCCGAAAATCCATACCCATATCTATATCATCCATGCGCGAATATATGTATATAATATTCTCACACTTCGCACAAACACAAAAACAAGAACACATTCTCTCTCGTCCGTCGTTCGTGTCTATTTGAGACGAACGACGCGCGGCAACGAGAACGAGTCGACGCTGTGCGCACGACTGTTTCGCTCCACATCTATACCGAGAGCAATAGTCCGCGTCGGCATTGGAGCGGACGTCGAATGTTTCTCGTAGAGCGAGCGAGAGAGAGACGATTTTTCATTTTATTATGTATGTGTATTGGCGTGCAGTAGTAGCACGTAGTAGTACTAGTAGTAGTAGTAGTAGTAGTAAAAAAATATTATTATTTATTTTATTGACTGATATGATTTTGTTTGTTTTCTTTTTTTTGCATAGACATTTGTATTGATAGATATGTTTCTCGTTGAAGCTCGCAGCACACGCTCAGAGAAATGGCAATGTGGGTTTATTTGAAGAAAAGAAAAAACAAAAAAAACAATTATATTTATTAATAATATGTATGTATGTATGTATGTATGTATGTATGTATGTATGTATGTATAATAATGAATTATAATAATTATTCCGATGCAACGTCAGAGGAAAATGTTTCTCGTACAGGTGCGGCGCGCGACGGCCGGCCGCTCGACAGTTTCGCGCCGAATGTTTCTCGTTGAAGCTCGCAGCACACGCTCAGAGAAATGGCAATGTGGGTTTATTTGAAGAAAAGAAAAAACAATTATATTTATTAATAATATGTATGTATGTATGTATGTATGTATGTATAATAATGAATTATAATAATTATTCCGATGCAACGTCAGAGGAAAATGTTTCTCGTACAGGTGCGGCGCGCGACGGCCGGCCGCTCGACAGTTTCGCGCCGAATGTTTCTCGTTGAAGCTCGCAGCACACGCTCAGAGAAATGGCAATGTGGGTTTATTTGAAGAAAAGAAAAAACAAAAAAAACAATTATATTTATTAATAATATGTATGTATGTATGTATGTATGTATGTATGTATGTATGTATGTATGTATAATAATGAATTATAATAATTATTCCGATACAATGTCAGAGGAAAATGTTTCTCGTACAAGATCGCCACGCGACGCGACAAGATGCCGTTCAACGGCACGATATCTACAACTCTGTCGATATATATGTAGATAGTATCTACTCTGTCAAGTATATGTGTGTAACGTGTGGTGGTGTGTGGTGTGGGGTTTTGTTAGCGATAGCGATACGTTTCTAGTTAAAATTGAATATTTAAAAATAAAAACTCTTCTGGTAAGAAAAACTATTTATGGTTTATTATGGTGTGTCTAGTGCAACAACATCAACATTGTCATAATCATAATAATATAATTATTATTAGGGCTATAGGTTAACCTTCCAAATAGGGACCGTCGATTTAAATGTCGATATTTTTAATTATTCTAGATAGTACTCACTAAAAGAAACTTAAGTGCTTGCTTACTTACTTACTTACTTAGTTGATTGAGTTTTTTTTTTTTTTTTTTGAAACTTTTTCATACAAATTGATATATAAGACATATATGGCCGTTACCGACCGCCGACCAAAATCTATTTCATAAAACCGACATAAAATTGATGTCAAACGTCAATCACTTTGAGTTGACTAAGTGTAAGGGTTCAGATTATTTTGAAAGTATCGATCATTTGCGATGCATACGAGAAAAAGATCATTCATTTCATTGTTTGTAAGTTGTAAATTTTGTGTATTATATTGTAATTCTTGAGTGAGAATTGAGTGTTTACTTACTTACTTACTTACTTACTTATTGAATATCCAAAAAGTACCCAAAACCGAATCAGAGCGCCCCACTATCCACGCGGTCTTGTCTGCCCTACCCCTAGAGTGTATATAAAAGCTCGGAGGCGCGCAGGGAGAGCAGCCCTCACCCGCCGTACCCAAAGCGCGGGCATCATGCAAGCCGTAGCGGCTGAGGCTGGTCGCCGAAGGCGACCAAAAAAGCCGAGGCTGCGTAGGCTTGAATAAAATGCCCTGCGCTTTTGGTACGCAAGGGTGGAGGGGCTGCATTTCCCGTAGCGTCGGAGCAGTACAAAAACCAATTATCATCCATTGTTCGGTTAGGTTAGGTTAGGTTTAGGTTTGTATATTAATATTTTTTATTTTTTTATTTTTAATATGATGCAAAATGAATTTTTATCATTTTGTATGTGTGTATGTATATATGTATTTATGTATGTATTTTTTATATATTTCTTGTGCGTTGCGTGTTTTACAATACAAAATAGAAAATGTTTCTCGTACAAGAGCGACGCGCGACCGACCGGCCGGTCGGCAGCTTCGCGCCGAATGTTTCTCGTACAAGATCGCCACGCGACGCGACAAGATGCCGCTCAACGGCACGATATCTACAACTCTGTCAATTATATGTGTGTTGTAACTAGCGGGGTTTTGTTAGCGACAGCGATACGTTTCTAGTTAAAATTGAATATTTAAAAATAAAAACTCTCCTGTTAATCAAAACTATGTATCGTTTTGTTTTGTTTAATAGAGTTTACAAAAATATAATATTTTTTATATTATATAATTGATTATTGATTGATTGTTTGTTTGTTGTGTTATACT
>NW_025575877.1:0-44717 GCF_905147105.1 Pieris brassicae
GTGTAATTTTGTATGTAACGATGTCTAAAAAAAAAAAAAAAAAAAAGGTCAGCCAACCAAACCGAACCAAACTTAACCTGTTCGCCATTCAATTTCCTATCTAATGGTGTAATTTGTTTCGAGTTATCGATGTAAATGTTCCAACACTATAAACGCCCATATCTCAGTCAAATGTTAACCAATCTTCAATATTGATATAGTTTTAGATTCGCCGTTCAATTTTCTATCTAACGGTGTAATTTTGTATGTAACGATGTCAAAAAAAAAAAAAAAAAAAAAGGTCAGCCAACCAAACCGAACCAAACTTAACCTGTTCGCCATTCAATTTCCTATCTAATGGTGTAATTTGTTTCGAGTTATCGATGTAAATGTTCCAACACTATAAACGCCCATATCTCAGTCAAATGTTAACCAATCTTCAATATTGATATAGTTTAAGATTCGCCGTTCAATTTTCTATCTAACGATGTAATTTTTTTTAAATAAATTGACTAGTTTTTGAGTAATCGATGTAAACGTTCCAACATTATAAACGCTCATATCTCAGTCAAATGTTAACCAATCTTAAATATTGATATAGTTTTAGATTCGCCGTTCAATTTTCTATCTAACGGTGTAATTTTTATAAAATAAATTGACTAGTTTTTGAGTAATCGATGTAAACGTTCCAACATTATAAACGCTCATATCTCAGTCAAATGTTAACCAATCTTAAATATTGATATAGTTTTAGATTCGCCGTTCAATTTTCTATCTAACGGTGTAATTTTGTATGTAACGATGTCTAAAAAAAAAAAAAAAAAAAAGGTCAGCCAACCAAACCGAACCAAACTTAACCTGTTCGCCATTCAATTTCCTATCTAATGGTGTAATTTGTTTCGAGTTATCGATGTAAATGTTCCAACATTATAAACGCTCATATCTCAGTCAAATGTTAACCAATCTTAAATATTGATATAGTTTTAGATTCGCCGTTCAATTTTCTATCTAACGGTGTAATTTTTATAAAATAAATTGACTAGTTTTTGAGTAATCGATGTAAACGTTCCAACATTATAAACGCTCATATCTCAGTCAAATGTTAACCAATCTTCAATATTGATATAGTTTTAGATTCGCCGTTCAATTTTCTATCTAACGGTGTAATTTTTATAAAATAAATTGACTAGTTTTTGAGTAATCGATGTAAACGTTCCAACATTATAAACGCTCATATCTCAGTCAAATGTTAACCAATCTTAAATATTGATATAGTTTTAGATTCGCCGTTCAATTTTCTATCTAACGGTGTAATTTTTATAAAATAAATCGACTAGTTTTTGAGAAATCGATGTAAACGTTCCAACACTATAAACGCCCATATCTCAGTCAAATGTTAACCAATCTTCAATATTGATATAGTTTTAGATTCGCCGTTCAATTTTCTATCTAACGGTGTAATTTTGTATGTAACGATGTCTAAAAAAAAAAAAAAAAAAAAGGTCAGCCAACCAAACCGAACCAAACTTAACCTGTTCGCCATTCAATTTCCTATCTAATGGTGTAATTTGTTTCGAGTTATCGATGTAAATGTTCCAACATTATAAACGCTCATATCTCAGTCAAATGTTAACCAATCGTCGAAATTCATACATTTTTAGAATCGCCTTTCAATTCTCTATCTAACGATGTAATTTTTTTAAAATAAATCGACTAGATTTTGAGTAATCGATGTAAACGTTCCAACATTATAAACGCTCATATCTCAGTCAAATGTTAACCAATCTTCAATATTGATATAGTTTAAGATTCGCCGTTCAATTTTCTATCTAACGATGTAATTTTTTTTAAATAAATTGACTAGATTTTGAGTAATCGATGTAAACGTTCCAACATTATAAACGCTCATATCTCAGTCAAATGTTAACCAATCTTCAATATTGATATAGTTTAAGATTCGTTGTTCAATTTTCTATCTAACGGTGTAATTTTTTTTAAATAAATTGACTAGTTTTTGAGTAATCGATGTAAACGTTCCAACATTATAAACGCTCATATCTCAGTCAAATGTTAACCAATCTTAAATATTGATATAGTTTTAGATTCGCCGTTCAATTTTCTATCTAACGGTGTAATTTTGTATGTAACGATGTCTAAAAAAAAAAAAAAAAAAAAGGTCAGCCAACCAAACCGAACCAAACTTAACCTGTTCGCCATTCAATTTCCTATCTAATGGTGTAATTTGTTTCGAGTTATCGATGTAAATGTTCCAACATTATAAACGCTCATATCTCAGTCAAATGTTAACCAATCTTAAATATTGATATAGTTTTAGATTCGCCGTTCAATTTTCTATCTAACGGTGTAATTTTTATAAAATAAATTGACTAGTTTTTGAGTAATCGATGTAAACGTTCCAACATTATAAACGCTCATATCTCAGTCAAATGTTAACCAATCTTCAATATTGATATAGTTTTAGATTCGCCGTTCAATTTTCTATCTAACGGTGTAATTTTGTATGTAACGATGTCTAAAAAAAAAAAAAAAAAAAAGGTCAGCCAACCAAACCGAACCAAACTTAACCTGTTCGCCATTCAATTTCCTATCTAATGGTGTAATTTGTTTCGAGTTATCGATGTAAATGTTCCAACACTATAAACGCCCATATCTCAGTCAAATGTTAACCAATCTTCAATATTGATATAGTTTTAGATTCGCCGTTCAATTTTCTATCTAACGGTGTAATTTTGTATGTAACGATGTCTAAAAAAAAAAAAAAAAAAAAGGTCAGCCAACCAAACCGAACCAAACTTAACCTGTTCGCCATTCAATTTCCTATCTAATGGTGTAATTTGTTTCGAGTTATCGATGTTAATGTTCCAACATTATAAACGCTCATATCTCAGTCAAATGTTAACCAATCGTCGAAATTCATACATTTTTAGAATCGCCTTTCAATTCTCTATCTAACCATGTAATTTTTTTAAAATAAATCGACTAGATTTTGAGTAATCGATGTAAACGTTCCAACATTATAAACGCTCATATCTCAGTCAAATGTTAACCAATCTTCAATATTGATATAGTTTTAGATTCGCCGTTCAATTTTCTATCTAACGATGTAATTTTTTTTAAATAAATTGACTAGTTTTTGAGTAATCGATGTAAACGTTCCAACATTATAAACGCTCATATCTCAGTCAAATGTTAACCAATCTTAAATATTGATATAGTTTTAGATTCGCCGTTCAATTTTCTATCTAACGGTGTAATTTTTATAAAATAAATTGACTAGTTTTTGAGTAATCGATGTAAACGTTCCAACATTATAAACGCTCATATCTCAGTCAAATGTTAACCAATCTTAAATATTGATATAGTTTTAGATTCGCCGTTCAATTTTCTATCTAACGGTGTAATTTTGTATGTAACGATGTCTAAAAAAAAAAAAAAAAAAAAGGTCAGCCAACCAAACCGAACCAAACTTAACCTGTTCGCCATTCAATTTCCTATCTAATGGTGTAATTTGTTTCGAGTTATCGATGTAAATGTTCCAACATTATAAACGCTCATATCTCAGTCAAATGTTAACCAATCTTAAATATTGATATAGTTTTAGATTCGCCGTTCAATTTTCTATCTAACGGTGTAATTTTTTTAAATAAATCAACTAGTTTTTGAGAAATCGATGTAAACGTTCCAACATTATAAACGCTCATATCTCAGTCAAATGTTAACCAATCTTCAATATTGATATAGTTTTAGATTCGCCGTTCAATTTTCTATCTAACGGTGTAATTTTGTATGTAACGATGTCTAAAAAAAAAAAAAAAAAAAAGGTCAGCCAACCAAACCGAACCAAACTTAACCTGTTCGCCATTCAATTTCCTATCTAATGGTGTAATTTGTTTCGAGTTATCGATGTTAATGTTCCAACATTATAAACGCTCATATCTCAGTCAAATGTTAACCAATCTTCAATATTGATATAGTTTTAGATTCGCCGTTCAATTTTCTATCTAACGGTGTAATTTTTTTAAAATAAATCGACTAGTTTTTGAGAAATCGATGTAAACGTTCCAACATTATAAACGCTCATATCTCAGTCAAATGTTAACCAATCTTCAATATTGATATAGTTTTAGATTCGCCGTTCAATTTTCTATCTAACGGTGTAATTTTTTTAAATAAATCAACTAGTTTTTGAGAAATCGATGTAAACGTACCAACATTATAAACGCTCATATCTCATAAAAAAAAAAAAAAAAAGAAAGTTCACCTAACCTAACCGAACCAAACCTACCCTGTTCGCCATTCAATTTCCTATCTAATGGTGTAATTTGTTTCGAGTTATCGATGTAAATGTTCCAACATTATAAACGCTCATATCTCAGTCAAATGTTAACCAATCTTCAATATTGATATAGTTTTAGATTCGCCGTTCAATTTTCTATCTAACGGTGTAATTTTTTTAAAATAAATCGACTAGTTTTTGAGAAATCGATGTAAACGTTCCAACATTATAAACGCTCATATCTCAGTCAAATGTTAACCAATCTTCAATATTGATATAGTTTTAGATTCGCCGTTCAATTTTCTATCTAACAGTGTAATTTTTTTAAAATAAATCGACTAGTTTTTGAGAAATCGATGTAAACGTTCCAACATTATAAACGCTCATATCTCAGTCAAATGTTAACCAATCTTCAATATTGATATAGTTTTAGATTCGCCGTTCAATTTTCTATCTAACGGTGTAATTTTGTATGTAACGATGTCTAAAAAAAAAAAAAAAAAAAAGGTCAGCCAACCAAACCGAACCAAACTTAACCTGTTCGCCATTCAATTTCCTATCTAATGGTGTAATTTGTTTCGAGTTATCGATGTAAATGTTCCAACATTATAAACGCTCATATCTCAGTCAAATGTTAACCAATCTTAAATATTGATATAGTTTTAGATTCGCCGTTCAATTTTCTATCTAACGGTGTAATTTTTATAAAATAAATTGACTAGTTTTTGAGTAATCGATGTAAACGTTCCAACATTATAAACGCTCATATCTCAGTCAAATGTTAACCAATCTTCAATATTGATATAGTTTTAGATTCGCCGTTCAATTTTCTATCTAACGGTGTAATTTTGTATGTAACGATGTCTAAAAAAAAAAAAAAAAAAAAGGTCAGCCAACCAAACCGAACCAAACTTAACCTGTTCGCCATTCAATTTCCTATCTAATGGTGTAATTTGTTTCGAGTTATCGATGTAAATGTTCCAACACTATAAACGCCCATATCTCAGTCAAATGTTAACCAATCTTCAATATTGATATAGTTTTAGATTCGCCGTTCAATTTTCTATCTAACGGTGTAATTTTGTATGTAACGATGTCTAAAAAAAAAAAAAAAAAAAAGGTCAGCCAACCAAACCGAACCAAACTTAACCTGTTCGCCATTCAATTTCCTATCTAATGGTGTAATTTGTTTCGAGTTATCGATGTTAATGTTCCAACATTATAAACGCTCATATCTCAGTCAAATGTTAACCAATCGTCGAAATTCATACATTTTTAGAATCGCCTTTCAATTGTCTATCTAACCATGTAATTTTTTTAAAATAAATCGACTAGATTTTGAGTAATCGATGTAAACGTTCCAACATTATAAACGCTCATATCTCAGTCAAATGTTAACCAATCTTCAATATTGATATAGTTTAAGATTCGCCGTTCAATTTTCTATCTAACGATGTAATTTTTTTTAAATAAATTGACTAGATTTTGAGTAATCGATGTAAACGTTCCAACATTATAAACGCTCATATCTCAGTCAAATGTTAACCAATCTTCAATATTGATATAGTTTAAGATTCGCCGTTCAATTTTCTATCTAACGATGTAATTTTTTTTAAATAAATTGACTAGTTTTTGAGTAATCGATGTAAACGTTCCAACATTATAAACGCTCATATCTCAGTCAAATGTTAACCAATCTTAAATATTGATATAGTTTTAGATTCGCCGTTCAATTTTCTATCTAACGGTGTAATTTTGTATGTAACGATGTCTAAAAAAAAAAAAAAAAAAAAGGTCAGCCAACCAAACCGAACCAAACTTAACCTGTTCGCCATTCAATTTCCTATCTAATGGTGTAATTTGTTTCGAGTTATCGATGTAAATGTTCCAACATTATAAACGCTCATATCTCAGTCAAATGTTAACCAATCTTAAATATTGATATAGTTTTAGATTCGCCGTTCAATTTTCTATCTAACGGTGTAATTTTTATAAAATAAATTGACTAGTTTTTGAGTAATCGATGTAAACGTTCCAACATTATAAACGCTCATATCTCAGTCAAATGTTAACCAATCTTAAATATTGATATAGTTTTAGATTCGCCGTTCAATTTTCTATCTAACGGTGTAATTTTTATAAAATAAATCGACTAGTTTTTGAGAAATCGATGTAAACGTTCCAACACTATAAACGCCCATATCTCAGTCAAATGTTAACCAATCTTCAATATTGATATAGTTTTAGATTCGCCGTTCAATTTTCTATCTAACGGTGTAATTTTGTATGTAACGATGTCTAAAAAAAAAAAAAAAAAAAAGGTCAGCCAACCAAACCGAACCAAACTTAACCTGTTCGCCATTCAATTTCCTATCTAATGGTGTAATTTGTTTCGAGTTATCGATGTAAATGTTCCAACATTATAAACGCTCATATCTCAGTCAAATGTTAACCAATCGTCGAAATTCATACATTTTTAGAATCGCCTTTCAATTCTCTATCTAACGATGTAATTTTTTTAAAATAAATCGACTAGATTTTGAGTAATCGATGTAAACGTTCCAACATTATAAACGCTCATATCTCAGTCAAATGTTAACCAATCTTCAATATTGATATAGTTTAAGATTCGCCGTTCAATTTTCTATCTAACGATGTAATTTTTTTTAAATAAATTGACTAGATTTTGAGTAATCGATGTAAACGTTCCAACATTATAAACGCTCATATCTCAGTCAAATGTTAACCAATCTTCAATATTGATATAGTTTAAGATTCGCCGTTCAATTTTCTATCTAACGATGTAATTTTTTTTTAATAAATTGACTAGTTTTTGAGTAATCGATGTAAACGTTCCAACATTATAAACGCTCATATCTCAGTCAAATGTTAACCAATCTTAAATATTGATATAGTTTTAGATTCGCCGTTCAATTTTCTATCTAACGGTGTAATTTTGTATGTAACGATGTCTAAAAAAAAAAAAAAAAAAAAGGTCAGCCAACCAAACCGAACCAAACTTAACCTGTTCGCCATTCAATTTCCTATCTAATGGTGTAATTTGTTTCGAGTTATCGATGTAAATGTTCCAACATTATAAACGCTCATATCTCAGTCAAATGTTAACCAATCTTAAATATTGATATAGTTTTAGATTCGCCGTTCAATTTTCTATCTAACGGTGTAATTTTTATAAAATAAATTGACTAGTTTTTGAGTAATCGATGTAAACGTTCCAACATTATAAACGCTCATATCTCAGTCAAATGTTAACCAATCTTCAATATTGATATAGTTTTAGATTCGCCGTTCAATTTTCTATCTAACGGTGTAATTTTGTATGTAACGATGTCTAAAAAAAAAAAAAAAAAAAAGGTCAGCCAACCAAACCGAACCAAACTTAACCTGTTCGCCATTCAATTTCCTATCTAATGGTGTAATTTGTTTCGAGTTATCGATGTAAATGTTCCAACACTATAAACGCCCATATCTCAGTCAAATGTTAACCAATCTTCAATATTGATATAGTTTTAGATTCGCCGTTCAATTTTCTATCTAACGGTGTAATTTTGTATGTAACGATGTCTAAAAAAAAAAAAAAAAAAAAGGTCAGCCAACCAAACCGAACCAAACTTAACCTGTTCGCCATTCAATTTCCTATCTAATGGTGTAATTTGTTTCGAGTTATCGATGTTAATGTTCCAACATTATAAACGCTCATATCTCAGTCAAATGTTAACCAATCGTCGAAATTCATACATTTTTAGAATCGCCTTTCAATTCTCTATCTAACCATGTAATTTTTTTAAAATAAATCGACTAGATTTTGAGTAATCGATGTAAACGTTCCAACATTATAAACGCTCATATCTCAGTCAAATGTTAACCAATCTTCAATATTGATATAGTTTAAGATTCGCCGTTCAATTTTCTATCTAACGATGTAATTTTTTTTAAATAAATTGACTAGTTTTTGAGTAATCGATGTAAACGTTCCAACATTATAAACGCTCATATCTCAGTCAAATGTTAACCAATCTTAAATATTGATATAGTTTTAGATTCGCCGTTCAATTTTCTATCTAACGGTGTAATTTTTATAAAATAAATTGACTAGTTTTTGAGTAATCGATGTAAACGTTCCAACATTATAAACGCTCATATCTCAGTCAAATGTTAACCAATCTTAAATATTGATATAGTTTTAGATTCGCCGTTCAATTTTCTATCTAACGGTGTAATTTTGTATGTAACGATGTCTAAAAAAAAAAAAAAAAAAAAGGTCAGCCAACCAAACCGAACCAAACTTAACCTGTTCGCCATTCAATTTCCTATCTAATGGTGTAATTTGTTTCGAGTTATCGATGTAAATGTTCCAACATTATAAACGCTCATATCTCAGTCAAATGTTAACCAATCTTAAATATTGATATAGTTTTAGATTCGCCGTTCAATTTTCTATCTAACGGTGTAATTTTTTTAAATAAATCAACTAGTTTTTGAGAAATCGATGTAAACGTTCCAACATTATAAACGCTCATATCTCAGTCAAATGTTAACCAATCTTCAATATTGATATAGTTTTAGATTCGCCGTTCAATTTTCTATCTAACGGTGTAATTTTGTATGTAACGATGTCTAAAAAAAAAAAAAAAAAAAAGGTCAGCCAACCAAACCGAACCAAACTTAACCTGTTCGCCATTCAATTTCCTATCTAATGGTGTAATTTGTTTCGAGTTATCGATGTTAATGTTCCAACATTATAAACGCTCATATCTCAGTCAAATGTTAACCAATCTTCAATATTGATATAGTTTTAGATTCGCCGTTCAATTTTCTATCTAACGGTGTAATTTTTTTAAAATAAATCGACTAGTTTTTGAGAAATCGATGTAAACGTTCCAACATTATAAACGCTCATATCTCAGTCAAATGTTAACCAATCTTCAATATTGATATAGTTTTAGATTCGCCGTTCAATTTTCTATCTAACGGTGTAATTTTTTTAAATAAATCAACTAGTTTTTGAGAAATCGATGTAAACGTACCAACATTATAAACGCTCATATCTCATAAAAAAAAAAAAAAAAAGAAAGTTCACCTAACCTAACCGAACCAAACCTACCCTGTTCGCCATTCAATTTCCTATCTAATGGTGTAATTTGTTTCGAGTTATCGATGTAAATGTTCCAACATTATAAACGCTCATATCTCAGTCAAATGTTAACCAATCTTCAATATTGATATAGTTTTAGATTCGCCGTTCAATTTTCTATCTAACGGTGTAATTTTTTTAAAATAAATCGACTAGTTTTTGAGAAATCGATGTAAACGTTCCAACATTATAAACGCTCATATCTCAGTCAAATGTTAACCAATCTTCAATATTGATATAGTTTTAGATTCGCCGTTCAATTTTCTATCTAACAGTGTAATTTTTTTAAAATAAATCGACTAGTTTTTGAGAAATCGATGTAAACGTTCCAACATTATAAACGCTCATATCTCAGTCAAATGTTAACCAATCTTCAATATTGATATAGTTTTAGATTCGCCGTTCAATTTTCTATCTAACGGTGTAATTTTGTATGTAACGATGTCTAAAAAAAAAAAAAAAAAAAAGGTCAGCCAACCAAACCGAACCAAACTTAACCTGTTCGCCATTCAATTTCCTATCTAATGGTGTAATTTGTTTCGAGTTATCGATGTAAATGTTCCAACATTATAAACGCTCATATCTCAGTCAAATGTTAACCAATCTTAAATATTGATATAGTTTTAGATTCGCCGTTCAATTTTCTATCTAACGGTGTAATTTTTATAAAATAAATTGACTAGTTTTTGAGTAATCGATGTAAACGTTCCAACATTATAAACGCTCATATCTCAGTCAAATGTTAACCAATCTTCAATATTGATATAGTTTTAGATTCGCCGTTCAATTTTCTATCTAACGGTGTAATTTTGTATGTAACGATGTCTAAAAAAAAAAAAAAAAAAAAGGTCAGCCAACCAAACCGAACCAAACTTAACCTGTTCGCCATTCAATTTCCTATCTAATGGTGTAATTTGTTTCGAGTTATCGATGTAAATGTTCCAACACTATAAACGCCCATATCTCAGTCAAATGTTAACCAATCTTCAATATTGATATAGTTTTAGATTCGCCGTTCAATTTTCTATCTAACGGTGTAATTTTGTATGTAACGATGTCTAAAAAAAAAAAAAAAAAAAAGGTCAGCCAACCAAACCGAACCAAACTTAACCTGTTCGCCATTCAATTTCCTATCTAATGGTGTAATTTGTTTCGAGTTATCGATGTTAATGTTCCAACATTATAAACGCTCATATCTCAGTCAAATGTTAACCAATCGTCGAAATTCATACATTTTTAGAATCGCCTTTCAATTCTCTATCTAACCATGTAATTTTTTTAAAATAAATCGACTAGATTTTGAGTAATCGATGTAAACGTTCCAACATTATAAACGCTCATATCTCAGTCAAATGTTAACCAATCTTCAATATTGATATAGTTTAAGATTCGCCGTTCAATTTTCTATCTAACGATGTAATTTTTTTTAAATAAATTGACTAGTTTTTGAGTAATCGATGTAAACGTTCCAACATTATAAACGCTCATATCTCAGTCAAATGTTAACCAATCTTAAATATTGATATAGTTTTAGATTCGCCGTTCAATTTTCTATCTAACGGTGTAATTTTTATAAAATAAATTGACTAGTTTTTGAGTAATCGATGTAAACGTTCCAACATTATAAACGCTCATATCTCAGTCAAATGTTAACCAATCTTAAATATTGATATAGTTTTAGATTCGCCGTTCAATTTTCTATCTAACGGTGTAATTTTGTATGTAACGATGTCTAAAAAAAAAAAAAAAAAAAAGGTCAGCCAACCAAACCGAACCAAACTTAACCTGTTCGCCATTCAATTTCCTATCTAATGGTGTAATTTGTTTCGAGTTATCGATGTAAATGTTCCAACATTATAAACGCTCATATCTCAGTCAAATGTTAACCAATCTTAAATATTGATATAGTTTTAGATTCGCCGTTCAATTTTCTATCTAACGGTGTAATTTTTTTAAATAAATCAACTAGTTTTTGAGAAATCGATGTAAACGTTCCAACATTATAAACGCTCATATCTCAGTCAAATGTTAACCAATCTTCAATATTGATATAGTTTTAGATTCGCCGTTCAATTTTCTATCTAACGGTGTAATTTTGTATGTAACGATGTCTAAAAAAAAAAAAAAAAAAAAGGTCAGCCAACCAAACCGAACCAAACTTAACCTGTTCGCCATTCAATTTCCTATCTAATGGTGTAATTTGTTTCGAGTTATCGATGTTAATGTTCCAACATTATAAACGCTCATATCTCAGTCAAATGTTAACCAATCGTCGAAATTCATACATTTTTAGAATCGCCTTTCAATTGTCTATCTAACCATGTAATTTTTTTAAAATAAATCGACTAGATTTTGAGTAATCGATGTAAACGTTCCAACATTATAAACGCTCATATCTCAGTCAAATGTTAACCAATCTTCAATATTGATATAGTTTAAGATTCGCCGTTTAATTTTCTATCTAACGATGTAATTTTTTTTAAATAAATTGACTAGTTTTTGAGTAATCGATGTAAACGTTCCAACATTATAAACGCTCATATCTCAGTCAAATGTTAACCAATCTTAAATATTGATATAGTTTTAGATTTGCCGTTCAATTTTCTATCTAACGGTGTAATTTTTATAAAATAAATTGACTAGTTTTTGAGTAATCGATGTAAACGTTCCAACATTATAAACGCTCATATCTCAGTCAAATGTTAACCAATCTTAAATATTGATATAGTTTTAGATTCGCCGTTCAATTTTCTATCTAACGGTGTAATTTTTATAAAATAAATCGACTAGTTTTTGAGAAATCGATGTAAACGTTCCAACACTATAAACGCCCATATCTCAGTCAAATGTTAACCAATCTTCAATATTGATATAGTTTTAGATTCGCCGTTCAATTTTCTATCTAACGGTGTAATTTTGTATGTAACGATGTCTAAAAAAAAAAAAAAAAAAAAGGTCAGCCAACCAAACCGAACCAAACTTAACCTGTTCGCCATTCAATTTCCTATCTAATGGTGTAATTTGTTTCGAGTTATCGATGTTAATGTTCCAACATTATAAACGCTCATATCTCAGTCAAATGTTAACCAATCTTCAATATTGATATAGTTTAAGATTCGCCGTTCAATTTTCTATCTAACGATGTAATTTTTTTTAAATAAATTGACTAGTTTTTGAGTAATCGATGTAAACGTTCCAACATTATAAACGCTCATATCTCAGTCAAATGTTAACCAATCTTAAATATTGATATAGTTTTAGATTCGCCGTTCAATTTTCTATCTAACGGTGTAATTTTGTATGTAACGATGTCTAAAAAAAAAAAAAAAAAAAAGGTCAGCCAACCAAACCGAACCAAACTTAACCTGTTCGCCATTCAATTTCCTATCTAATGGTGTAATTTGTTTCGAGTTATCGATGTAAATGTTCCAACACTATAAACGCCCATATCTCAGTCAAATGTTAACCAATCTTCAATATTGATATAGTTTTAGATTCGCCGTTCAATTTTCTATCTAACGATGTAATTTTTTTTAAATAAATTGACTAGTTTTTGAGTAATCGATGTAAACGTTCCAACATTATAAACGCTCATATCTCAGTCAAATGTTAACCAATCTTCAATATTGATATAGTTTTAGATTCGCCGTTCAATTTTCTATCTAACGGTGTAATTTTGTATGTAACGATGTCTAAAAAAAAAAAAAAAAAAAAGGTCAGCCAACCAAACCGAACCAAACTTAACCTGTTCGCCATTCAATTTCCTATCTAATGGTGTAATTTGTTTCGAGTTATCGATGTAAATGTTCCAACACTATAAACGCCCATATCTCAGTCAAATGTTAACCAATCTTCAATATTGATATAGTTTAAGATTCGCCGTTCAATTTTCTATCTAACGATGTAATTTTTTTTAAATAAATTGACTAGTTTTTGAGTAATCGATGTAAACGTTCCAACATTATAAACGCTCATATCTCAGTCAAATGTTAACCAATCTTAAATATTGATATAGTTTTAGATTCGCCGTTCAATTTTCTATCTAACGGTGTAATTTTGTATGTAACGATGTCTAAAAAAAAAAAAAAAAAAAAGGTCAGCCAACCAAACCGAACCAAACTTAACCTGTTCGCCATTCAATTTCCTATCTAATGGTGTAATTTGTTTCGAGTTATCGATGTAAATGTTCCAACATTATAAACGCTCATATCTCAGTCAAATGTTAACCAATCTTAAATATTGATATAGTTTTAGATTCGCCGTTCAATTTTCTATCTAACGGTGTAATTTTTTTAAATAAATCAACTAGTTTTTGAGAAATCGATGTAAACGTTCCAACATTATAAACGCTCATATCTCAGTCAAATGTTAACCAATCTTCAATATTGATATAGTTTTAGATTCGCCGTTCAATTTTCTATCTAACGGTGTAATTTTGTATGTAACGATGTCTAAAAAAAAAAAAAAAAAAAAGGTCAGCCAACCAAACCGAACCAAACTTAACCTGTTCGCCATTCAATTTCCTATCTAATGGTGTAATTTGTTTCGAGTTATCGATGTAAATGTTCCAACATTATAAACGCTCATATCTCAGTCAAATGTTAACCAATCTTAAATATTGATATAGTTTTAGATTCGCCGTTCAATTTTCTATCTAACGGTGTAATTTTTTTAAATAAATCAACTAGTTTTTGAGAAATCGATGTAAACGTTCCAACATTATAAACGCTCATATCTCAGTCAAATGTTAACCAATCTTCAATATTGATATAGTTTTAGATTCGCCTTTCAATTCTCTATCTAACCATGTAATTTTTTTAAAATAAATCGACTAGATTTTGAGTAATCGATGTAAACGTTCCAACATTATAAACGCTCATATCTCAGTCAAATGTTAACCAATCTTCAATATTGATATAGTTTAAGATTCGCCGTTCAATTTTCTATCTAACGATGTAATTTTTTTTAAATAAATTGACTAGTTTTTGAGTAATCGATGTAAACGTTCCAACATTATAAACGCTCATATCTCAGTCAAATGTTAACCAATCTTAAATATTGATATAGTTTTAGATTCGCCGTTCAATTTTCTATCAAACGGTGTAATTTTTATAAAATAAATTGACTAGTTTTTGAGTAATCGATGTAAACGTTCCAACATTATAAACGCTCATATCTCAGTCAAATGTTAACCAATCTTAAATATTGATATAGTTTTAGATTCGCCGTTCAATTTTCTATCTAACGGTGTAATTTTTATAAAATAAATCGACTAGTTTTTGAGAAATCGATGTAAACGTTCCAACACTATAAACGCCCATATCTCAGTCAAATGTTAACCAATCTTCAATATTGATATAGTTTTAGATTCGCCGTTCAATTTTCTATCTAACGGTGTAATTTTGTATGTAACGATGTCTAAAAAAAAAAAAAAAAAAAAGGTCAGCCAACCAAACCGAACCAAACTTAACCTGTTCGCCATTCAATTTCCTATCTAATGGTGTAATTTGTTTCGAGTTATCGATGTTAATGTTCCAACATTATAAACGCTCATATCTCAGTCAAATGTTAACCAATCGTCGAAATTCATACATTTTTAGAATCGCCTTTCAATTGTCTATCTAACCATGTAATTTTTTTAAAATAAATCGACTAGATTTTGAGTAATCGATGTAAACGTTCCAACATTATAAACGCTCATATCTCAGTCAAATGTTAACCAATCTTCAATATTGATATAGTTTAAGATTCGCCGTTTAATTTTCTATCTAACGATGTAATTTTTTTTAAATAAATTGACTAGTTTTTGAGTAATCGATGTAAACGTTCCAACATTATAAACGCTCATATCTCAGTCAAATGTTAACCAATCTTAAATATTGATATAGTTTTAGATTCGCCTTTCAATTGTCTATCTAACCATGTAATTTTTTTAAAATAAATCGACTAGATTTTGAGTAATCGATGTAAACGTTCCAACATTATAAACGCTCATATCTCAGTCAAATGTTAACCAATCTTCAATATTGATATAGTTTAAGATTCGCCGTTTAATTTTCTATCTAACGATGTAATTTTTTTTAAATAAATTGACTAGTTTTTGAGTAATCGATGTAAACGTTCCAACATTATAAACGCTCATATCTCAGTCAAATGTTAACCAATCTTAAATATTGATATAGTTTTAGATTCGCCGTTCAATTTTCTATCTAACGGTGTAATTTTTATAAAATAAATTGACTAGTTTTTGAGTAATCGATGTAAACGTTCCAACATTATAAACGCTCATATCTCAGTCAAATGTTAACCAATCTTCAATATTGATATAGTTTTAGATTCGCCGTTCAATTTTCTATCTAACGGTGTAATTTTTATAAAATAAATTGACTAGTTTTTGAGTAATCGATGTAAACGTTCCAACATTATAAACGCTCATATCTCAGTCAAATGTTAACCAATCTTAAATATTGATATAGTTTTAGATTCGCCGTTCAATTTTCTATCTAACGGTGTAATTTTTATAAAATAAATCGACTAGTTTTTGAGAAATCGATGTAAACGTTCCAACACTATAAACGCCCATATCTCAGTCAAATGTTAACCAATCTTCAATATTGATATAGTTTTAGATTCGCCGTTCAATTTTCTATCTAACGGTGTAATTTTGTATGTAACGATGTCTAAAAAAAAAAAAAAAAAAAAGGTCAGCCAACCAAACCGAACCAAACTTAACCTGTTCGCCATTCAATTTCCTATCTAATGGTGTAATTTGTTTCGAGTTATCGATGTAAATGTTCCAACATTATAAACGCTCATATCTCAGTCAAATGTTAACCAATCGTCGAAATTCATACATTTTTAGAATCGCCTTTCAATTCTCTATCTAACGATGTAATTTTTTTAAAATAAATCGACTAGATTTTGAGTAATCGATGTAAACGTTCCAACATTATAAACGCTCATATCTCAGTCAAATGTTAACCAATCTTCAATATTGATATAGTTTAAGATTCGCCGTTCAATTTTCTATCTAACGATGTAATTTTTTTTAAATAAATTGACTAGATTTTGAGTAATCGATGTAAACGTTCCAACATTATAAACGCTCATATCTCAGTCAAATGTTAACCAATCTTCAATATTGATATAGTTTAAGATTCGCCGTTCAATTTTCTATCTAACGATGTAATTTTTTTTAAATAAATTGACTAGTTTTTGAGTAATCGATGTAAACGTTCCAACATTATAAACGCTCATATCTCAGTCAAATGTTAACCAATCTTAAATATTGATATAGTTTTAGATTCGCCGTTCAATTTTCTATCTAACGGTGTAATTTTGTATGTAACGATGTCTAAAAAAAAAAAAAAAAAAAAGGTCAGCCAACCAAACCGAACCAAACTTAACCTGTTCGCCATTCAATTTCCTATCTAATGGTGTAATTTGTTTCGAGTTATCGATGTTAATGTTCCAACATTATAAACGCTCATATCTCAGTCAAATGTTAACCAATCGTCGAAATTCATACATTTTTAGAATCGCCTTTCAATTCTCTATCTAACGATGTAATTTTTTTAAAATAAATCGACTAGATTTTGAGTAATCGATGTAAACGTTCCAACATTATAAACGCTCATATCTCAGTCAAATGTTAACCAATCTTCAATATTGATATAGTTTAAGATTCGCCGTTCAATTTTCTATCTAACGATGTAATTTTTTTTAAATAAATTGACTAGTTTTTGAGTAATCGATGTAAACGTTCCAACATTATAAACGCTCATATCTCAGTCCAATGTTAACCAATCTTAAATATTGATATAGTTTTAGATTCGCCGTTCAATTTTCTATCTAACGGTGTAATTTTTATAAAATAAATTGACTAGTTTTTGAGTAATCGATGTAAACGTTCCAACATTATAAACGCTCATATCTCAGTCAAATGTTAACCAATCTTAAATATTGATATAGTTTTAGATTCGCCGTTCAATTTTCTATCAAACGGTGTAATTTTTATAAAATAAATTGACTAGTTTTTGAGTAATCGATGTAAACGTTCCAACATTATAAACGCTCATATCTCAGTCAAATGTTAACCAATCTTAAATATTGATATAGTTTTAGATTCGCCGTTCAATTTTCTATCTAACGGTGTAATTTTTATAAAATAAATCGACTAGTTTTTGAGAAATCGATGTAAACGTTCCAACACTATAAACGCCCATATCTCAGTCAAATGTTAACCAATCTTCAATATTGATATAGTTTTAGATTCGCCGTTCAATTTTCTATCTAACGGTGTAATTTTGTATGTAACGATGTCTAAAAAAAAAAAAAAAAAAAAGGTCAGCCAACCAAACCGAACCAAACTTAACCTGTTCGCCATTCAATTTCCTATCTAATGGTGTAATTTGTTTCGAGTTATCGATGTAAATGTTCCAACATTATAAACGCTCATATCTCAGTCAAATGTTAACCAATCGTCGAAATTCATACATTTTTAGAATCGCCTTTCAATTCTCTATCTAACGATGTAATTTTTTTAAAATAAATCGACTAGATTTTGAGTAATCGATGTAAACGTTCCAACATTATAAACGCTCATATCTCAGTCAAATGTTAACCAATCTTCAATATTGATATAGTTTAAGATTCGCCGTTCAATTTTCTATCTAACGATGTAATTTTTTTTAAATAAATTGACTAGTTTTTGAGTAATCGATGTAAACGTTCCAACATTATAAACGCTCATATCTCAGTCAAATGTTAACCAATCTTAAATATTGATATAGTTTTAGATTCGCCGTTCAATTTTCTATCAAACGGTGTAATTTTTATAAAATAAATTGACTAGTTTTTGAGTAATCGATGTAAACGTTCCAACATTATAAACGCTCATATCTCAGTCAAATGTTAACCAATCTTAAATATTGATATAGTTTTAGATTCGCCGTTCAATTTTCTATCTAACGGTGTAATTTTTATAAAATAAATCGACTAGTTTTTGAGAAATCGATGTAAACGTTCCAACACTATAAACGCCCATATCTCAGTCAAATGTTAACCAATCTTCAATATTGATATAGTTTTAGATTCGCCGTTCAATTTTCTATCTAACGGTGTAATTTTGTATGTAACGATGTCTAAAAAAAAAAAAAAAAAAAAGGTCAGCCAACCAAACCGAACCAAACTTAACCTGTTCGCCATTCAATTTCCTATCTAATGGTGTAATTTGTTTCGAGTTATCGATGTTAATGTTCCAACATTATAAACGCTCATATCTCAGTCAAATGTTAACCAATCGTCGAAATTCATACATTTTTAGAATCGCCTTTCAATTGTCTATCTAACCATGTAATTTTTTTAAAATAAATCGACTAGATTTTGAGTAATCGATGTAAACGTTCCAACATTATAAACGCTCATATCTCAGTCAAATGTTAACCAATCTTCAATATTGATATAGTTTAAGATTCGCCGTTTAATTTTCTATCTAACGATGTAATTTTTATAAAATAAATCGACTAGTTTTTGAGAAATCGATGTAAACGTTCCAACACTATAAACGCCCATATCTCAGTCAAATGTTAACCAATCTTCAATATTGATATAGTTTTAGATTCGCCGTTCAATTTTCTATCTAACGGTGTAATTTTGTATGTAACGATGTCTAAAAAAAAAAAAAAAAAAAAGGTCAGCCAACCAAACCGAACCAAACTTAACCTGTTCGCCATTCAATTTCCTATCTAATGGTGTAATTTGTTTCGAGTTATCGATGTTAATGTTCCAACATTATAAACGCTCATATCTCAGTCAAATGTTAACCAATCTTCAATATTGATATAGTTTAAGATTCGCCGTTCAATTTTCTATCTAACGATGTAATTTTTTTTAAATAAATTGACTAGTTTTTGAGTAATCGATGTAAACGTTCCAACATTATAAACGCTCATATCTCAGTCAAATGTTAACCAATCTTAAATATTGATATAGTTTTAGATTCGCCGTTCAATTTTCTATCTAACGGTGTAATTTTGTATGTAACGATGTCTAAAAAAAAAAAAAAAAAAAAGGTCAGCCAACCAAACCGAACCAAACTTAACCTGTTCGCCATTCAATTTCCTATCTAATGGTGTAATTTGTTTCGAGTTATCGATGTAAATGTTCCAACACTATAAACGCCCATATCTCAGTCAAATGTTAACCAATCTTCAATATTGATATAGTTTTAGATTCGCCGTTCAATTTTCTATCTAACGGTGTAATTTTGTATGTAACGATGTCTAAAAAAAAAAAAAAAAAAAAGGTCAGCCAACCAAACCGAACCAAACTTAACCTGTTCGCCATTCAATTTCCTATCTAATGGTGTAATTTGTTTCGAGTTATCGATGTAAATGTTCCAACATTATAAACGCTCATATCTCAGTCAAATGTTAACCAATCGTCGAAATTCATACATTTTTAGAATCGCCTTTCAATTTTCTATCTAACGATGTAATTTTTTTTAAATAAATTGACTAGATTTTGAGTAATCGATGTAAACGTTCCAACATTATAAACGCTCATATCTCAGTCAAATGTTAACCAATCTTCAATATTGATATAGTTTAAGATTCGCCGTTCAATTTTCTATCTAACGATGTAATTTTTTTTAAATAAATTGACTAGTTTTTGAGTAATCGATGTAAACGTTCCAACATTATAAACGCTCATATCTCAGTCAAATGTTAACCAATCTTAAATATTGATATAGTTTTAGATTCGCCGTTCAATTTTCTATCTAACGGTGTAATTTTGTATGTAACGATGTCTAAAAAAAAAAAAAAAAAAAAAGGTCAGCCAACCAAACCGAACCAAACTTAACCTGTTCGCCATTCAATTTCCTATCTAATGGTGTAATTTGTTTCGAGTTATCGATGTAAATGTTCCAACATTATAAACGCTCATATCTCAGTCAAATGTTAACCAATCGTCGAAATTCATACATTTTTAGAATCGCCTTTCAATTCTCTATCTAACGATGTAATTTTTTTAAAATAAATCGACTAGATTTTGAGTAATCGATGTAAACGTTCCAACATTATAAACGCTCATATCTCAGTCAAATGTTAACCAATCTTCAATATTGATATAGTTTAAGATTCGCCGTTCAATTTTCTATCTAACGATGTAATTTTTTTTAAATAAATTGACTAGTTTTTGAGTAATCGATGTAAACGTTCCAACATTATAAACGCTCATATCTCAGTCAAATGTTAACCAATCTTAAATATTGATATAGTTTTAGATTCGCCGTTCAATTTTCTATCAAACGGTGTAATTTTTATAAAATAAATTGACTAGTTTTTGAGTAATCGATGTAAACGTTCCAACATTATAAACGCTCATATCTCAGTCAAATGTTAACCAATCTTAAATATTGATATAGTTTTAGATTCGCCGTTCAATTTTCTATCAAACGGTGTAATTTTTATAAAATAAATTGACTAGTTTTTGAGTAATCGATGTAAACGTTCCAACATTATAAACGCTCATATCTCAGTCAAATGTTAACCAATCTTAAATATTGATATAGTTTTAGATTCGCCGTTCAATTTTCTATCTAACGGTGTAATTTTTATAAAATAAATCGACTAGTTTTTGAGAAATCGATGTAAACGTTCCAACACTATAAACGCCCATATCTCAGTCAAATGTTAACCAATCTTCAATATTGATATAGTTTTAGATTCGCCGTTCAATTTTCTATCTAACGGTGTAATTTTGTATGTAACGATGTCTAAAAAAAAAAAAAAAAAAAAGGTCAGCCAACCAAACCGAACCAAACTTAACCTGTTCGCCATTCAATTTCCTATCTAATGGTGTAATTTGTTTCGAGTTATCGATGTAAATGTTCCAACATTATAAACGCTCATATCTCAGTCAAATGTTAACCAATCGTCGAAATTCATACATTTTTAGAATCGCCTTTCAATTCTCTATCTAACGATGTAATTTTTTTAAAATAAATCGACTAGATTTTGAGTAATCGATGTAAACGTTCCAACATTATAAACGCTCATATCTCAGTCAAATGTTAACCAATCTTCAATATTGATATAGTTTTAGATTCGCCGTTCAATTTTCTATCTAACGATGTAATTTTTTTTAAATAAATTGACTAGTTTTTGAGTAATCGATGTAAACGTTCCAACATTATAAACGCTCATATCTCAGTCAAATGTTAACCAATCTTAAATATTGATATAGTTTTAGATTCGCCGTTCAATTTTCTATCAAACGGTGTAATTTTTATAAAATAAATTGACTAGTTTTTGAGTAATCGATGTAAACGTTCCAACATTATAAACGCTCATATCTCAGTCAAATGTTAACCAATCTTAAATATTGATATAGTTTTAGATTCGCCGTTCAATTTTCTATCTAACGGTGTAATTTTTATAAAATAAATCGACTAGTTTTTGAGAAATCGATGTAAACGTTCCAACACTATAAACGCCCATATCTCAGTCAAATGTTAACCAATCTTCAATATTGATATAGTTTTAGATTCGCCGTTCAATTTTCTATCTAACGGTGTAATTTTGTATGTAACGATGTCTAAAAAAAAAAAAAAAAAAAAAGGTCAGCCAACCAAACCGAACCAAACTTAACCTGTTCGCCATTCAATTTCCTATCTAATGGTGTAATTTGTTTCGAGTTATCGATGTTAATGTTCCAACATTATAAACGCTCATATCTCAGTCAAATGTTAACCAATCGTCGAAATTCATACATTTTTAGAATCGCCTTTCAATTGTCTATCTAACCATGTAATTTTTTTAAAATAAATCGACTAGATTTTGAGTAATCGATGTAAACGTTCCAACATTATAAACGCTCATATCTCAGTCAAATGTTAACCAATCTTCAATATTGATATAGTTTAAGATTCGCCGTTTAATTTTCTATCTAACGATGTAATTTTTATAAAATAAATCGACTAGTTTTTGAGAAATCGATGTAAACGTTCCAACACTATAAACGCCCATATCTCAGTCAAATGTTAACCAATCTTCAATATTGATATAGTTTTAGATTCGCCGTTCAATTTTCTATCTAACGGTGTAATTTTGTATGTAACGATGTCTAAAAAAAAAAAAAAAAAAAAGGTCAGCCAACCAAACCGAACCAAACTTAACCTGTTCGCCATTCAATTTCCTATCTAATGGTGTAATTTGTTTCGAGTTATCGATGTTAATGTTCCAACATTATAAACGCTCATATCTCAGTCAAATGTTAACCAATCTTCAATATTGATATAGTTTAAGATTCGCCGTTCAATTTTCTATCTAACGATGTAATTTTTTTTAAATAAATTGACTAGTTTTTGAGTAATCGATGTAAACGTTCCAACATTATAAACGCTCATATCTCAGTCAAATGTTAACCAATCTTAAATATTGATATAGTTTTAGATTCGCCGTTCAATTTTCTATCTAACGGTGTAATTTTGTATGTAACGATGTCTAAAAAAAAAAAAAAAAAAAAGGTCAGCCAACCAAACCGAACCAAACTTAACCTGTTCGCCATTCAATTTCCTATCTAATGGTGTAATTTGTTTCGAGTTATCGATGTAAATGTTCCAACACTATAAACGCCCATATCTCAGTCAAATGTTAACCAATCTTCAATATTGATATAGTTTTAGATTCGCCGTTCAATTTTCTATCTAACGATGTAATTTTTTTTAAATAAATTGACTAGTTTTTGAGTAATCGATGTAAACGTTCCAACATTATAAACGCTCATATCTCAGTCAAATGTTAACCAATCTTAAATATTGATATAGTTTTAGATTCGCCGTTCAATTTTCTATCTAACGGTGTAATTTTGTATGTAACGATGTCTAAAAAAAAAAAAAAAAAAAAGGTCAGCCAACCAAACCGAACCAAACTTAACCTGTTCGCCATTCAATTTCCTATCTAATGGTGTAATTTGTTTCGAGTTATCGATGTAAATGTTCCAACACTATAAACGCCCATATCTCAGTCAAATGTTAACCAATCTTCAATATTGATATAGTTTAAGATTCGCCGTTCAATTTTCTATCTAACGATGTAATTTTTTTTAAATAAATTGACTAGTTTTTGAGTAATCGATGTAAACGTTCCAACATTATAAACGCTCATATCTCAGTCAAATGTTAACCAATCTTAAATATTGATATAGTTTTAGATTCGCCGTTCAATTTTCTATCTAACGGTGTAATTTTGTATGTAACGATGTCTAAAAAAAAAAAAAAAAAAAAGGTCAGCCAACCAAACCGAACCAAACTTAACCTGTTCGCCATTCAATTTCCTATCTAATGGTGTAATTTGTTTCGAGTTATCGATGTAAATGTTCCAACATTATAAACGCTCATATCTCAGTCAAATGTTAACCAATCTTAAATATTGATATAGTTTTAGATTCGCCGTTCAATTTTCTATCTAACGGTGTAATTTTTTTAAATAAATCAACTAGTTTTTGAGAAATCGATGTAAACGTTCCAACATTATAAACGCTCATATCTCAGTCAAATGTTAACCAATCTTCAATATTGATATAGTTTTAGATTCGCCGTTCAATTTTCTATCTAACGGTGTAATTTTGTATGTAACGATGTCTAAAAAAAAAAAAAAAAAAAAGGTCAGCCAACCAAACCGAACCAAACTTAACCTGTTCGCCATTCAATTTCCTATCTAATGGTGTAATTTGTTTCGAGTTATCGATGTAAATGTTCCAACATTATAAACGCTCATATCTCAGTCAAATGTTAACCAATCTTAAATATTGATATAGTTTTAGATTCGCCGTTCAATTTTCTATCTAACGGTGTAATTTTTTTAAATAAATCAACTAGTTTTTGAGAAATCGATGTAAACGTTCCAACATTATAAACGCTCATATCTCAGTCAAATGTTAACCAATCTTCAATATTGATATAGTTTTAGATTCGCCTTTCAATTCTCTATCTAACCATGTAATTTTTTTAAAATAAATCGACTAGATTTTGAGTAATCGATGTAAACGTTCCAACATTATAAACGCTCATATCTCAGTCAAATGTTAACCAATCTTCAATATTGATATAGTTTAAGATTCGCCGTTCAATTTTCTATCTAACGATGTAATTTTTTTAAAATAAATTGACTAGTTTTTGAGTAATCGATGTAAACGTTCCAACATTATAAACGCTCATATCTCAGTCAAATGTTAACCAATCTTAAATATTGATATAGTTTTAGATTCGCCGTTCAATTTTCTATCAAACGGTGTAATTTTTATAAAATAAATTGACTAGTTTTTGAGTAATCGATGTAAACGTTCCAACATTATAAACGCTCATATCTCAGTCAAATGTTAACCAATCTTAAATATTGATATAGTTTTAGATTCGCCGTTCAATTTTCTATCTAACGGTGTAATTTTTATAAAATAAATCGACTAGTTTTTGAGAAATCGATGTAAACGTTCCAACACTATAAACGCTCATATCTCAGTCAAATGTTAACCAATCTTCAATATTGATATAGTTTTAGATTCGCCGTTCAATTTTCTATCTAACGGTGTAATTTTGTATGTAACGATGTCTAAAAAAAAAAAAAAAAAAAAGGTCAGCCAACCAAACCGAACCAAACTTAACCTGTTCGCCATTCAATTTCCTATCTAATGGTGTAATTTGTTTCGAGTTATCGATGTTAATGTTCCAACATTATAAACGCTCATATCTCAGTCAAATGTTAACCAATCGTCGAAATTCATACATTTTTAGAATCGCCTTTCAATTGTCTATCTAACCATGTAATTTTTTTAAAATAAATCGACTAGATTTTGAGTAATCGATGTAAACGTTCCAACATTATAAACGCTCATATCTCAGTCAAATGTTAACCAATCTTCAATATTGATATAGTTTAAGATTCGCCGTTTAATTTTCTATCTAACGATGTAATTTTTTTTAAATAAATTGACTAGTTTTTGAGTAATCGATGTAAACGTTCCAACATTATAAACGCTCATATCTCAGTCAAATGTTAACCAATCTTAAATATTGATATAGTTTTAGATTCGCCTTTCAATTGTCTATCTAACCATGTAATTTTTTTAAAATAAATCGACTAGATTTTGAGTAATCGATGTAAACGTTCCAACATTATAAACGCTCATATCTCAGTCAAATGTTAACCAATCTTCAATATTGATATAGTTTAAGATTCGCCGTTTAATTTTCTATCTAACGATGTAATTTTTTTTAAATAAATTGACTAGTTTTTGAGTAATCGATGTAAACGTTCCAACATTATAAACGCTCATATCTCAGTCAAATGTTAACCAATCTTAAATATTGATATAGTTTTAGATTCGCCGTTCAATTTTCTATCTAACGGTGTAATTTTTATAAAATAAATTGACTAGTTTTTGAGTAATCGATGTAAACGTTCCAACATTATAAACGCTCATATCTCAGTCAAATGTTAACCAATCTTCAATATTGATATAGTTTTAGATTCGCCGTTCAATTTTCTATCTAACGGTGTAATTTTTATAAAATAAATCGACTAGTTTTTGAGAAATCGATGTAAACGTTCCAACACTATAAACGCCCATATCTCAGTCAAATGTTAACCAATCTTCAATATTGATATAGTTTTAGATTCGCCGTTCAATTTTCTATCTAACGGTGTAATTTTGTATGTAACGATGTCTAAAAAAAAAAAAAAAAAAAAGGTCAGCCAACCAAACCGAACCAAACTTAACCTGTTCGCCATTCAATTTCCTATCTAATGGTGTAATTTGTTTCGAGTTATCGATGTAAATGTTCCAACATTATAAACGCTCATATCTCAGTCAAATGTTAACCAATCGTCGAAATTCATACATTTTTAGAATCGCCTTTCAATTCTCTATCTAACGATGTAATTTTTTTAAAATAAATCGACTAGATTTTGAGTAATCGATGTAAACGTTCCAACATTATAAACGCTCATATCTCAGTCAAATGTTAACCAATCTTCAATATTGATATAGTTTAAGATTCGCCGTTCAATTTTCTATCTAACGATGTAATTTTTTTTAAATAAATTGACTAGATTTTGAGTAATCGATGTAAACGTTCCAACATTATAAACGCTCATATCTCAGTCAAATGTTAACCAATCTTCAATATTGATATAGTTTAAGATTCGCCGTTCAATTTTCTATCTAACGATGTAATTTTTTTTAAATAAATTGACTAGTTTTTGAGTAATCGATGTAAACGTTCCAACATTATAAACGCTCATATCTCAGTCAAATGTTAACCAATCTTAAATATTGATATAGTTTTAGATTCGCCGTTCAATTTTCTATCTAACGGTGTAATTTTGTATGTAACGATGTCTAAAAAAAAAAAAAAAAAAAAGGTCAGCCAACCAAACCGAACCAAACTTAACCTGTTCGCCATTCAATTTCCTATCTAATGGTGTAATTTGTTTCGAGTTATCGATGTAAATGTTCCAACATTATAAACGCTCATATCTCAGTCAAATGTTAACCAATCTTAAATATTGATATAGTTTTAGATTCGCCGTTCAATTTTCTATCTAACGGTGTAATTTTTATAAAATAAATTGACTAGTTTTTGAGTAATCGATGTAAACGTTCCAACATTATAAACGCTCATATCTCAGTCAAATGTTAACCAATCTTCAATATTGATATAGTTTAAGATTCGCCGTTCAATTTTCTATCTAACGATGTAATTTTTTTTAAATAAATTGACTAGTTTTTGAGTAATCGATGTAAACGTTCCAACATTATAAACGCTCATATCTCAGTCAAATGTTAACCAATCTTAAATATTGATATAGTTTTAGATTCGCCGTTCAATTTTCTATCTAACGGTGTAATTTTGTATGTAACGATGTCTAAAAAAAAAAAAAAAAAAAAGGTCAGCCAACCAAACCGAACCAAACTTAACCTGTTCGCCATTCAATTTCCTATCTAATGGTGTAATTTGTTTCGAGTTATCGATGTTAATGTTCCAACATTATAAACGCTCATATCTCAGTCAAATGTTAACCAATCTTAAATATTGATATAGTTTTAGATTCGCCGTTCAATTTTCTATCTAACGGTGTAATTTTTATAAAATAATTCGACTAGTTTTTGAGAAATCGATGTAAACGTTCCAACACTATAAACGCCCATATCTCAGTCAAATGTTAACCAATCTTCAATATTGATATAGTTTTAGATTCGCCGTTCAATTTTCTATCTAACGGTGTAATTTTGTATGTAACGATGTCTAAAAAAAAAAAAAAAAAAAAGGTCAGCCAACCAAACCGAACCAAACTTAACCTGTTCGCCATTCAATTTCCTATCTAATGGTGTAATTTGTTTCGAGTTATCGATGTTAATGTTCCAACATTATAAACGCTCATATCTCAGTCAAATGTTAACCAATCGTCGAAATTCATACATTTTTAGAATCGCCTTTCAATTGTCTATCTAACCATGTAATTTTTTTAAAATAAATCGACTAGATTTTGAGTAATCGATGTAAACGTTCCAACATTATAAACGCTCATATCTCAGTCAAATGTTAACCAATCTTCAATATTGATATAGTTTAAGATTCGCCGTTTAATTTTCTATCTAACGATGTAATTTTTTTTAAATAAATTGACTAGTTTTTGAGTAATCGATGTAAACGTTCCAACATTATAAACGCTCATATCTCAGTCAAATGTTAACCAATCTTAAATATTGATATAGTTTTAGATTCGCCTTTCAATTGTCTATCTAACCATGTAATTTTTTTAAAATAAATCGACTAGATTTTGAGTAATCGATGTAAACGTTCCAACATTATAAACGCTCATATCTCAGTCAAATGTTAACCAATCTTCAATATTGATATAGTTTAAGATTCGCCGTTTAATTTTCTATCTAACGATGTAATTTTTTTTAAATAAATTGACTAGTTTTTGAGTAATCGATGTAAACGTTCCAACATTATAAACGCTCATATCTCAGTCAAATGTTAACCAATCTTAAATATTGATATAGTTTTAGATTCGCCGTTCAATTTTCTATCTAACGGTGTAATTTTTATAAAATAAATTGACTAGTTTTTGAGTAATCGATGTAAACGTTCCAACATTATAAACGCTCATATCTCAGTCAAATGTTAACCAATCTTCAATATTGATATAGTTTTAGATTCGCCGTTCAATTTTCTATCTAACGGTGTAATTTTTATAAAATAAATTGACTAGTTTTTGAGTAATCGATGTAAACGTTCCAACATTATAAACGCTCATATCTCAGTCAAATGTTAACCAATCTTAAATATTGATATAGTTTTAGATTCGCCGTTCAATTTTCTATCTAACGGTGTAATTTTTATAAAATAAATCGACTAGTTTTTGAGAAATCGATGTAAACGTTCCAACACTATAAACGCCCATATCTCAGTCAAATGTTAACCAATCTTCAATATTGATATAGTTTTAGATTCGCCGTTCAATTTTCTATCTAACGGTGTAATTTTTATAAAATAAATTGACTAGTTTTTGAGTAATCGATGTAAACGTTCCAACATTATAAACGCTCATATCTCAGTCAAATGTTAACCAATCTTAAATATTGATATAGTTTTAGATTCGCCGTTCAATTTTCTATCTAACGGTGTAATTTTTATAAAATAAATCGACTAGTTTTTGAGAAATCGATGTAAACGTTCCAACATTATAAACGCTCATATCTCAGTCAAATGTTAACCAATCTTCAATATTGATATAGTTTAAGATTCGCCGTTCAATTTTCTATCTAACGATGTAATTTTTTTTAAATAAATTGACTAGATTTTGAGTAATCGATGTAAACGTTCCAACATTATAAACGCTCATATCTCAGTCAAATGTTAACCAATCTTCAATATTGATATAGTTTAAGATTCGCCGTTCAATTTTCTATCTAACGATGTAATTTTTTTTAAATAAATTGACTAGTTTTTGAGTAATCGATGTAAACGTTCCAACATTATAAACGCTCATATCTCAGTCAAATGTTAACCAATCTTAAATATTGATATAGTTTTAGATTCGCCGTTCAATTTTCTATCTAACGGTGTAATTTTGTATGTAACGATGTCTAAAAAAAAAAAAAAAAAAAAGGTCAGCCAACCAAACCGAACCAAACTTAACCTGTTCGCCATTCAATTTCCTATCTAATGGTGTAATTTGTTTCGAGTTATCGATGTAAATGTTCCAACATTATAAACGCTCATATCTCAGTCAAATGTTAACCAATCTTAAATATTGATATAGTTTTAGATTCGCCGTTCAATTTTCTATCTAACGGTGTAATTTTTATAAAATAAATTGACTAGTTTTTGAGTAATCGATGTAAACGTTCCAACATTATAAACGCTCATATCTCAGTCAAATGTTAACCAATCTTCAATATTGATATAGTTTAAGATTCGCCGTTCAATTTTCTATCTAACGATGTAATTTTTTTTAAATAAATTGACTAGTTTTTGAGTAATCGATGTAAACGTTCCAACATTATAAACGCTCATATCTCAGTCAAATGTTAACCAATCTTAAATATTGATATAGTTTTAGATTCGCCGTTCAATTTTCTATCTAACGGTGTAATTTTGTATGTAACGATGTCTAAAAAAAAAAAAAAAAAAAAGGTCAGCCAACCAAACCGAACCAAACTTAACCTGTTCGCCATTCAATTTCCTATCTAATGGTGTAATTTGTTTCGAGTTATCGATGTTAATGTTCCAACATTATAAACGCTCATATCTCAGTCAAATGTTAACCAATCTTAAATATTGATATAGTTTTAGATTCGCCGTTCAATTTTCTATCTAACGGTGTAATTTTTATAAAATAAATCGACTAGTTTTTGAGAAATCGATGTAAACGTTCCAACACTATAAACGCCCATATCTCAGTCAAATGTTAACCAATCTTCAATATTGATATAGTTTTAGATTCGCCGTTCAATTTTCTATCTAACGGTGTAATTTTGTATGTAACGATGTCTAAAAAAAAAAAAAAAAAAAAGGTCAGCCAACCAAACCGAACCAAACTTAACCTGTTCGCCATTCAATTTCCTATCTAATGGTGTAATTTGTTTCGAGTTATCGATGTTAATGTTCCAACATTATAAACGCTCATATCTCAGTCAAATGTTAACCAATCGTCGAAATTCATACATTTTTAGAATCGCCTTTCAATTGTCTATCTAACCATGTAATTTTTTTAAAATAAATCGACTAGATTTTGAGTAATCGATGTAAACGTTCCAACATTATAAACGCTCATATCTCAGTCAAATGTTAACCAATCTTCAATATTGATATAGTTTAAGATTCGCCGTTTAATTTTCTATCTAACGATGTAATTTTTTTTAAATAAATTGACTAGTTTTTGAGTAATCGATGTAAACGTTCCAACATTATAAACGCTCATATCTCAGTCAAATGTTAACCAATCTTAAATATTGATATAGTTTTAGATTCGCCTTTCAATTGTCTATCTAACCATGTAATTTTTTTAAAATAAATCGACTAGATTTTGAGTAATCGATGTAAACGTTCCAACATTATAAACGCTCATATCTCAGTCAAATGTTAACCAATCTTCAATATTGATATAGTTTAAGATTCGCCGTTTAATTTTCTATCTAACGATGTAATTTTTTTTAAATAAATTGACTAGTTTTTGAGTAATCGATGTAAACGTTCCAACATTATAAACGCTCATATCTCAGTCAAATGTTAACCAATCTTAAATATTGATATAGTTTTAGATTCGCCGTTCAATTTTCTATCTAACGGTGTAATTTTTATAAAATAAATTGACTAGTTTTTGAGTAATCGATGTAAACGTTCCAACATTATAAACGCTCATATCTCAGTCAAATGTTAACCAATCTTCAATATTGATATAGTTTTAGATTCGTTGTTCAATTTTCTATGTAACGGTGTAATTTTTTTCAAATAAATTGACTAGTTTTTGAGTAATCGATGTAAACGTTTCAACATTATAAACGCTCATATCTCAGTCAAATGTTAACCAATCTTAAATATTGATATAGTTTTAGATTCGCCGTTCAATTTTCTATCTAACGGTGTAATTTTTATAAAATAAATCGACTAGTTTTTGAGAAATCGATGTAAACGTTCCAACACTATAAACGCCCATATCTCAGTCAAATGTTAACCAATCTTCAATATTGATATAGTTTTAGATTCGCCGTTCAATTTTCTATCTAACGGTGTAATTTTGTATGTAACGATGTCTAAAAAAAAAAAAAAAAAAAAGGTCAGCCAACCAAACCGAACCAAACTTAACCTGTTCGCCATTCAATTTCCTATCTAATGGTGTAATTTGTTTCGAGTTATCGATGTAAATGTTCCAACATTATAAACGCTCATATCTCAGTCAAATGTTAACCAATCGTCGAAATTCATACATTTTTAGAATCGCCTTTCAATTCTCTATCTAACGATGTAATTTTTTTAAAATAAATCGACTAGATTTTGAGTAATCGATGTAAACGTTCCAACATTATAAACGCTCATATCTCAGTCAAATGTTAACCAATCTTCAATATTGATATAGTTTAAGATTCGCCGTTCAATTTTCTATCTAACGATGTAATTTTTTTTAAATAAATTGACTAGATTTTGAGTAATCGATGTAAACGTTCCAACATTATAAACGCTCATATCTCAGTCAAATGTTAACCAATCTTCAATATTGATATAGTTTAAGATTCGCCGTTCAATTTTCTATCTAACGATGTAATTTTTTTTAAATAAATTGACTAGTTTTTGAGTAATCGATGTAAACGTTCCAACATTATAAACGCTCATATCTCAGTCAAATGTTAACCAATCTTAAATATTGATATAGTTTTAGATTCGCCGTTCAATTTTCTATCTAACGGTGTAATTTTGTATGTAACGATGTCTAAAAAAAAAAAAAAAAAAAAGGTCAGCCAACCAAACCGAACCAAACTTAACCTGTTCGCCATTCAATTTCCTATCTAATGGTGTAATTTGTTTCGAGTTATCGATGTAAATGTTCCAACATTATAAACGCTCATATCTCAGTCAAATGTTAACCAATCTTAAATATTGATATAGTTTTAGATTCGCCGTTCAATTTTCTATCTAACGGTGTAATTTTTATAAAATAAATTGACTAGTTTTTGAGTAATCGATGTAAACGTTCCAACATTATAAACGCTCATATCTCAGTCAAATGTTAACCAATCTTCAATATTGATATAGTTTAAGATTCGCCGTTCAATTTTCTATCTAACGATGTAATTTTTTTTAAATAAATTGACTAGTTTTTGAGTAATCGATGTAAACGTTCCAACATTATAAACGCTCATATCTCAGTCAAATGTTAACCAATCTTAAATATTGATATAGTTTTAGATTCGCCGTTCAATTTTCTATCTAACGGTGTAATTTTGTATGTAACGATGTCTAAAAAAAAAAAAAAAAAAAAGGTCAGCCAACCAAACCGAACCAAACTTAACCTGTTCGCCATTCAATTTCCTATCTAATGGTGTAATTTGTTTCGAGTTATCGATGTTAATGTTCCAACATTATAAACGCTCATATCTCAGTCAAATGTTAACCAATCGTCGAAATTCATACATTTTTAGAATCGCCTTTCAATTCTCTATCTAACCATGTAATTTTTTTAAAATAAATCGACTAGATTTTGAGTAATCGATGTAAACGTTCCAACATTATAAACGCTCATATCTCAGTCAAATGTTAACCAATCTTCAATATTGATATAGTTTAAGATTCGCCGTTCAATTTTCTATCTAACGATGTAATTTTTTTTAAATAAATTGACTAGTTTTTGAGTAATCGATGTAAACGTTCCAACATTATAAACGCTCATATCTCAGTCAAATGTTAACCAATCTTAAATATTGATATAGTTTTAGATTTGCCGTTCAATTTTCTATCAAACGGTGTAATTTTTATAAAATAAATTGACTAGTTTTTGAGTAATCGATGTAAACGTTCCAACATTATAAACGCTCATATCTCAGTCAAATGTTAACCAATCTTAAATATTGATATAGTTTTAGATTCGCCGTTCAATTTTCTATCTAACGGTGTAATTTTTATAAAATAAATCGACTAGTTTTTGAGAAATCGATGTAAACGTTCCAACACTATAAACGCCCATATCTCAGTCAAATGTTAACCAATCTTCAATATTGATATAGTTTTAGATTCGCCGTTCAATTTTCTATCTAACGGTGTAATTTTGTATGTAACGATGTCTAAAAAAAAAAAAAAAAAAAAGGTCAGCCAACCAAACCGAACCAAACTTAACCTGTTCGCCATTCAATTTCCTATCTAATGGTGTAATTTGTTTCGAGTTATCGATGTTAATGTTCCAACATTATAAACGCTCATATCTCAGTCAAATGTTAACCAATCGTCGAAATTCATACATTTTTAGAATCGCCTTTCAATTGTCTATCTAACCATGTAATTTTTTTAAAATAAATCGACTAGATTTTGAGTAATCGATGTAAACGTTCCAACATTATAAACGCTCATATCTCAGTCAAATGTTAACCAATCTTCAATATTGATATAGTTTAAGATTCGCCGTTTAATTTTCTATCTAACGATGTAATTTTTTTTAAATAAATTGACTAGTTTTTGAGTAATCGATGTAAACGTTCCAACATTATAAACGCTCATATCTCAGTCAAATGTTAACCAATCTTAAATATTGATATAGTTTTAGATTCGCCTTTCAATTGTCTATCTAACCATGTAATTTTTTTAAAATAAATCGACTAGATTTTGAGTAATCGATGTAAACGTTCCAACATTATAAACGCTCATATCTCAGTCAAATGTTAACCAATCTTCAATATTGATATAGTTTAAGATTCGCCGTTTAATTTTCTATCTAACGATGTAATTTTTTTTAAATAAATTGACTAGTTTTTGAGTAATCGATGTAAACGTTCCAACATTATAAACGCTCATATCTCAGTCAAATGTTAACCAATCTTAAATATTGATATAGTTTTAGATTCGCCGTTCAATTTTCTATCTAACGGTGTAATTTTTATAAAATAAATTGACTAGTTTTTGAGTAATCGATGTAAACGTTCCAACATTATAAACGCTCATATCTCAGTCAAATGTTAACCAATCTTCAATATTGATATAGTTTTAGATTCGTTGTTCAATTTTCTATGTAACGGTGTAATTTTTTTCAAATAAATTGACTAGTTTTTGAGTAATCGATGTAAACGTTCCAACATTATAAACGCTCATATCTCAGTCAAATGTTAACCAATCTTAAATATTGATATAGTTTTAGATTCGCCGTTCAATTTTCTATCTAACGGTGTAATTTTTATAAAATAAATCGACTAGTTTTTGAGAAATCGATGTAAACGTTCCAACACTATAAACGCCCATATCTCAGTCAAATGTTAACCAATCTTCAATATTGATATAGTTTTAGATTCGCCGTTCAATTTTCTATCTAACGGTGTAATTTTGTATGTAACGATGTCTAAAAAAAAAAAAAAAAAAAAGGTCAGCCAACCAAACCGAACCAAACTTAACCTGTTCGCCATTCAATTTCCTATCTAATGGTGTAATTTGTTTCGAGTTATCGATGTAAATGTTCCAACATTATAAACGCTCATATCTCAGTCAAATGTTAACCAATCTTCAATATTGATATAGTTTTAGATTCGCCGTTCAATTTTCTATCTAACGGTGTAATTTTGTATGTAACGATGTCTAAAAAAAAAAAAAAAAAAAAGGTCAGCCAACCAAACCGAACCAAACTTAACCTGTTCGCCATTCAATTTCCTATCTAATGGTGTAATTTGTTTCGAGTTATCGATGTTAATGTTCCAACATTATAAACGCTCATATCTCAGTCAAATGTTAACCAATCGTCGAAATTCATACATTTTTAGAATCGCCTTTCAATTCTCTATCTAACCATGTAATTTTTTTAAAATAAATCGACTAGATTTTGAGTAATCGATGTAAACGTTCCAACATTATAAACGCTCATATCTCAGTCAAATGTTAACCAATCTTCAATATTGATATAGTTTAAGATTCGCCGTTCAATTTTCTATCTAACGATGTAATTTTTTTTAAATAAATTGACTAGTTTTTGAGTAATCGATGTAAACGTTCCAACATTATAAACGCTCATATCTCAGTCAAATGTTAACCAATCTTAAATATTGATATAGTTTTAGATTCGCCGTTCAATTTTCTATCTAACGGTGTAATTTTTATAAAATAAATTGACTAGTTTTTGAGTAATCGATGTAAACGTTCCAACATTATAAACGCTCATATCTCAGTCAAATGTTAACCAATCTTAAATATTGATATAGTTTTAGATTCGCCGTTCAATTTTCTATCTAACGGTGTAATTTTGTATGTAACGATGTCTAAAAAAAAAAAAAAAAAAAGGTCAGCCAACCAAACCGAACCAAACTTAACCTGTTCGCCATTCAATTTCCTATCTAATGGTGTAATTTGTTTCGAGTTATCGATGTAAATGTTCCAACATTATAAACGCTCATATCTCAGTCAAATGTTAACCAATCTTAAATATTGATATAGTTTTAGATTCGCCGTTCAATTTTCTATCTAACGGTGTAATTTTTTTAAATAAATCAACTAGTTTTTGAGAAATCGATGTAAACGTTCCAACATTATAAACGCTCATATCTCAGTCAAATGTTAACCAATCTTCAATATTGATATAGTTTTAGATTCGCCGTTCAATTTTCTATCTAACGGTGTAATTTTGTATGTAACGATGTCTAAAAAAAAAAAAAAAAAAAAGGTCAGCCAACCAAACCGAACCAAACTTAACCTGTTCGCCATTCAATTTCCTATCTAATGGTGTAATTTGTTTCGAGTTATCGATGTTAATGTTCCAACATTATAAACGCTCATATCTCAGTCAAATGTTAACCAATCTTAAATATTGATATAGTTTTAGATTCGCCTTTCAATTGTCTATCTAACCATGTAATTTTTTTAAAATAAATCGACTAGATTTTGAGTAATCGATGTAAACGTTCCAACATTATAAACGCTCATATCTCAGTCAAATGTTAACCAATCTTCAATATTGATATAGTTTAAGATTCGCCGTTTAATTTTCTATCTAACGATGTAATTTTTTTTAAATAAATTGACTAGTTTTTGAGTAATCGATGTAAACGTTCCAACATTATAAACGCTCATATCTCAGTCAAATGTTAACCAATCTTAAATATTGATATAGTTTTAGATTCGCCGTTCAATTTTCTATCTAACGGTGTAATTTTTATAAAATAAATTGACTAGTTTTTGAGTAATCGATGTAAACGTTCCAACATTATAAACGCTCATATCTCAGTCAAATGTTAACCAATCTTCAATATTGATATAGTTTTAGATTCGCCGTTCAATTTTCTATCTAACGGTGTAATTTTTATAAAATAAATTGACTAGTTTTTGAGTAATCGATGTAAACGTTCCAACATTATAAACGCTCATATCTCAGTCAAATGTTAACCAATCTTAAATATTGATATAGTTTTAGATTCGCCGTTCAATTTTCTATCTAACGGTGTAATTTTTATAAAATAAATCGACTAGTTTTTGAGAAATCGATGTAAACGTTCCAACACTATAAACGCCCATATCTCAGTCAAATGTTAACCAATCTTCAATATTGATATAGTTTTAGATTCGCCGTTCAATTTTCTATCTAACGGTGTAATTTTGTATGTAACGATGTCTAAAAAAAAAAAAAAAAAAAGGTCAGCCAACCAAACCGAACCAAACTTAACCTGTTCGCCATTCAATTTCCTATCTAATGGTGTAATTTGTTTCGAGTTATCGATGTAAATGTTCCAACATTATAAACGCTCATATCTCAGTCAAATGTTAACCAATCTTCAATATTGATATAGTTTTAGATTCGCCGTTCAATTTTCTATCTAACGGTGTAATTTTGTATGTAACGATGTCTAAAAAAAAAAAAAAAAAAAAGGTCAGCCAACCAAACCGAACCAAACTTAACCTGTTCGCCATTCAATTTCCTATCTAATGGTGTAATTTGTTTCGAGTTATCGATGTTAATGTTCCAACATTATAAACGCTCATATCTCAGTCAAATGTTAACCAATCGTCGAAATTCATACATTTTTAGAATCGCCTTTCAATTCTCTATCTAACCATGTAATTTTTTTAAAATAAATCGACTAGATTTTGAGTAATCGATGTAAACGTTCCAACATTATAAACGCTCATATCTCAGTCAAATGTTAACCAATCTTCAATATTGATATAGTTTAAGATTCGCCGTTCAATTTTCTATCTAACGATGTAATTTTTTTTAAATAAATTGACTAGTTTTTGAGTAATCGATGTAAACGTTCCAACATTATAAACGCTCATATCTCAGTCAAATGTTAACCAATCTTAAATATTGATATAGTTTTAGATTCGCCGTTCAATTTTCTATCTAACGGTGTAATTTTTATAAAATAAATTGACTAGTTTTTGAGTAATCGATGTAAACGTTCCAACATTATAAACGCTCATATCTCAGTCAAATGTTAACCAATCTTAAATATTGATATAGTTTTAGATTCGCCGTTCAATTTTCTATCTAACGGTGTAATTTTGTATGTAACGATGTCTAAAAAAAAAAAAAAAAAAAAAGGTCAGCCAACCAAACCGAACCAAACTTAACCTGTTCGCCATTCAATTTCCTATCTAATGGTGTAATTTGTTTCGAGTTATCGATGTAAATGTTCCAACATTATAAACGCTCATATCTCAGTCAAATGTTAACCAATCTTAAATATTGATATAGTTTTAGATTCGCCGTTCAATTTTCTATCTAACGGTGTAATTTTTTTAAATAAATCAACTAGTTTTTGAGAAATCGATGTAAACGTTCCAACATTATAAACGCTCATATCTCAGTCAAATGTTAACCAATCTTCAATATTGATATAGTTTTAGATTCGCCGTTCAATTTTCTATCTAACGGTGTAATTTTGTATGTAACGATGTCTAAAAAAAAAAAAAAAAAAAAGGTCAGCCAACCAAACCGAACCAAACTTAACCTGTTCGCCATTCAATTTCCTATCTAATGGTGTAATTTGTTTCGAGTTATCGATGTTAATGTTCCAACATTATAAACGCTCATATCTCAGTCAAATGTTAACCAATCGTCGAAATTCATACATTTTTAGAATCGCCTTTCAATTGTCTATCTAACCATGTAATTTTTTTAAAATAAATCGACTAGATTTTGAGTAATCGATGTAAACGTTCCAACATTATAAACGCTCATATCTCAGTCAAATGTTAACCAATCTTCAATATTGATATAGTTTAAGATTCGCCGTTTAATTTTCTATCTAACGATGTAATTTTTTTTAAATAAATTGACTAGTTTTTGAGTAATCGATGTAAACGTTCCAACATTATAAACGCTCATATCTCAGTCAAATGTTAACCAATCTTAAATATTGATATAGTTTTAGATTCGCCGTTCAATTTTCTATCTAACGGTGTAATTTTTATAAAATAAATTGACTAGTTTTTGAGTAATCGATGTAAACGTTCCAACATTATAAACGCTCATATCTCAGTCAAATGTTAACCAATCTTAAATATTGATATAGTTTTAGATTCGCCGTTCAATTTTCTATCTAACGGTGTAATTTTTATAAAATAAATCGACTAGTTTTTGAGAAATCGATGTAAACGTTCCAACACTATAAACGCCCATATCTCAGTCAAATGTTAACCAATCTTCAATATTGATATAGTTTTAGATTCGCCGTTCAATTTTCTATCTAACGGTGTAATTTTGTATGTAACGATGTCTAAAAAAAAAAAAAAAAAAAAGGTCAGCCAACCAAACCGAACCAAACTTAACCTGTTCGCCATTCAATTTCCTATCTAATGGTGTAATTTGTTTCGAGTTATCGATGTTAATGTTCCAACATTATAAACGCTCATATCTCAGTCAAATGTTAACCAATCTTCAATATTGATATAGTTTAAGATTCGCCGTTCAATTTTCTATCTAACGATGTAATTTTTTTTAAATAAATTGACTAGTTTTTGAGTAATCGATGTAAACGTTCCAACATTATAAACGCTCATATCTCAGTCAAATGTTAACCAATCTTAAATATTGATATAGTTTTAGATTCGCCGTTCAATTTTCTATCTAACGGTGTAATTTTGTATGTAACGATGTCTAAAAAAAAAAAAAAAAAAAAGGTCAGCCAACCAAACCGAACCAAACTTAACCTGTTCGCCATTCAATTTCCTATCTAATGGTGTAATTTGTTTCGAGTTATCGATGTAAATGTTCCAACACTATAAACGCCCATATCTCAGTCAAATGTTAACCAATCTTCAATATTGATATAGTTTTAGATTCGCCGTTCAATTTTCTATCTAACGGTGTAATTTTGTATGTAACGATGTCTAAAAAAAAAAAAAAAAAAAAGGTCAGCCAACCAAACCGAACCAAACTTAACCTGTTCGCCATTCAATTTCCTATCTAATGGTGTAATTTGTTTCGAGTTATCGATGTAAATGTTCCAACACTATAAACGCCCATATCTCAGTCAAATGTTAACCAATCTTCAATATTGATATAGTTTAAGATTCGCCGTTCAATTTTCTATCTAACGATGTAATTTTTTTTAAATAAATTGACTAGTTTTTGAGTAATCGATGTAAACGTTCCAACATTATAAACGCTCATATCTCAGTCAAATGTTAACCAATCTTAAATATTGATATAGTTTTAGATTCGCCGTTCAATTTTCTATCTAACGGTGTAATTTTTATAAAATAAATTGACTAGTTTTTGAGTAATCGATGTAAACGTTCCAACATTATAAACGCTCATATCTCAGTCAAATGTTAACCAATCTTAAATATTGATATAGTTTTAGATTCGCCGTTCAATTTTCTATCTAACGGTGTAATTTTGTATGTAACGATGTCTAAAAAAAAAAAAAAAAAAAAGGTCAGCCAACCAAACCGAACCAAACTTAACCTGTTCGCCATTCAATTTCCTATCTAATGGTGTAATTTGTTTCGAGTTATCGATGTAAATGTTCCAACATTATAAACGCTCATATCTCAGTCAAATGTTAACCAATCTTAAATATTGATATAGTTTTAGATTCGCCGTTCAATTTTCTATCTAACGGTGTAATTTTTTTAAATAAATCAACTAGTTTTTGAGAAATCGATGTAAACGTTCCAACATTATAAACGCTCATATCTCAGTCAAATGTTAACCAATCTTCAATATTGATATAGTTTTAGATTCGCCGTTCAATTTTCTATCTAACGGTGTAATTTTGTATGTAACGATGTCTAAAAAAAAAAAAAAAAAAAGGTCAGCCAACCAAACCGAACCAAACTTAACCTGTTCGCCATTCAATTTCCTATCTAATGGTGTAATTTGTTTCGAGTTATCGATGTTAATGTTCCAACATTATAAACGCTCATATCTCAGTCAAATGTTAACCAATCTTAAATATTGATATAGTTTTAGATTCGCCGTTCAATTTTCTATCTAACGGTGTAATTTTTATAAAATAAATTGACTAGTTTTTGAGTAATCGATGTAAACGTTCCAACATTATAAACGCTCATATCTCAGTCAAATGTTAACCAATCTTAAATATTGATATAGTTTTAGATTCGCCGTTCAATTTTCTATCTAACGGTGTAATTTTTATAAAATAAATCGACTAGTTTTTGAGAAATCGATGTAAACGTTCCAACACTATAAACGCCCATATCTCAGTCAAATGTTAACCAATCTTCAATATTGATATAGTTTTAGATTCGCCGTTCAATTTTCTATCTAACGGTGTAATTTTGTATGTAACGATGTCTAAAAAAAAAAAAAAAAAAAGGTCAGCCAACCAAACCGAACCAAACTTAACCTGTTCGCCATTCAATTTCCTATCTAATGGTGTAATTTGTTTCGAGTTATCGATGTTAATGTTCCAACATTATAAACGCTCATATCTCAGTCAAATGTTAACCAATCTTCAATATTGATATAGTTTAAGATTCGCCGTTCAATTTTCTATCTAACGATGTAATTTTTTTTAAATAAATTGACTAGTTTTTGAGTAATCGATGTAAACGTTCCAACATTATAAACGCTCATATCTCAGTCAAATGTTAACCAATCTTAAATATTGATATAGTTTTAGATTCGCCGTTCAATTTTCTATCTAACGGTGTAATTTTGTATGTAACGATGTCTAAAAAAAAAAAAAAAAAAAAAGGTCAGCCAACCAAACCGAACCAAACTTAACCTGTTCGCCATTCAATTTCCTATCTAATGGTGTAATTTGTTTCGAGTTATCGATGTAAATGTTCCAACACTATAAACGCCCATATCTCAGTCAAATGTTAACCAATCTTCAATATTGATATAGTTTTAGATTCGCCGTTCAATTTTCTATCTAACGGTGTAATTTTGTATGTAACGATGTCAAAAAAAAAAAAAAAAAAAAAGGTCAGCCAACCAAACCGAACCAAACTTAACCTGTTCGCCATTCAATTTCCTATCTAATGGTGTAATTTGTTTCGAGTTATCGATGTAAATGTTCCAACACTATAAACGCCCATATCTCAGTCAAATGTTAACCAATCTTCAATATTGATATAGTTTAAGATTCGCCGTTCAATTTTCTATCTAACGATGTAATTTTTTTTAAATAAATTGACTAGTTTTTGAGTAATCGATGTAAACGTTCCAACATTATAAACGCTCATATCTCAGTCAAATGTTAACCAATCTTAAATATTGATATAGTTTTAGATTCGCCGTTCAATTTTCTATCTAACGGTGTAATTTTTATAAAATAAATTGACTAGTTTTTGAGTAATCGATGTAAACGTTCCAACATTATAAACGCTCATATCTCAGTCAAATGTTAACCAATCTTAAATATTGATATAGTTTTAGATTCGCCGTTCAATTTTCTATCTAACGGTGTAATTTTGTATGTAACGATGTCTAAAAAAAAAAAAAAAAAAAAGGTCAGCCAACCAAACCGAACCAAACTTAACCTGTTCGCCATTCAATTTCCTATCTAATGGTGTAATTTGTTTCGAGTTATCGATGTAAATGTTCCAACATTATAAACGCTCATATCTCAGTCAAATGTTAACCAATCTTAAATATTGATATAGTTTTAGATTCGCCGTTCAATTTTCTATCTAACGGTGTAATTTTTTTAAATAAATCAACTAGTTTTTGAGAAATCGATGTAAACGTTCCAACATTATAAACGCTCATATCTCAGTCAAATGTTAACCAATCTTCAATATTGATATAGTTTTAGATTCGCCGTTCAATTTTCTATCTAACGGTGTAATTTTGTATGTAACGATGTCTAAAAAAAAAAAAAAAAAAAAAGGTCAGCCAACCAAACCGAACCAAACTTAACCTGTTCGCCATTCAATTTCCTATCTAATGGTGTAATTTGTTTCGAGTTATCGATGTTAATGTTCCAACATTATAAACGCTCATATCTCAGTCAAATGTTAACCAATCTTAAATATTGATATAGTTTTAGATTCGCCGTTCAATTTTCTATCTAACGGTGTAATTTTTATAAAATAAATTGACTAGTTTTTGAGTAATCGATGTAAACGTTCCAACATTATAAACGCTCATATCTCAGTCAAATGTTAACCAATCTTAAATATTGATATAGTTTTAGATTCGCCGTTCAATTTTCTATCTAACGGTGTAATTTTTATAAAATAAATCGACTAGTTTTTGAGAAATCGATGTAAACGTTCCAACACTATAAACGCCCATATCTCAGTCAAATGTTAACCAATCTTCAATATTGATATAGTTTTAGATTCGCCGTTCAATTTTCTATCTAACGGTGTAATTTTGTATGTAACGATGTCTAAAAAAAAAAAAAAAAAAAAGGTCAGCCAACCAAACCGAACCAAACTTAACCTGTTCGCCATTCAATTTCCTATCTAATGGTGTAATTTGTTTCGAGTTATCGATGTTAATGTTCCAACATTATAAACGCTCATATCTCAGTCAAATGTTAACCAATCTTAAATATTGATATAGTTTTAGATTCGCCGTTCAATTTTCTATCTAACGGTGTAATTTTTATAAAATAAATTGACTAGTTTTTGAGTAATCGATGTAAACGTTCCAACATTATAAACGCTCATATCTCAGTCAAATGTTAACCAATCTTAAATATTGATATAGTTTTAGATTCGCCGTTCAATTTTCTATCTAACGGTGTAATTTTGTATGTAACGATGTCTAAAAAAAAAAAAAAAAAAAAGGTCAGCCAACCAAACCGAACCAAACTTAACCTGTTCGCCATTCAATTTCCTATCTAATGGTGTAATTTGTTTCGAGTTATCGATGTAAATGTTCCAACACTATAAACGCCCATATCTCAGTCAAATGTTAACCAATCTTCAATATTGATATAGTTTTAGATTCGCCGTTCAATTTTCTATCTAACGGTGTAATTTTGTATGTAACGATGTCTAAAAAAAAAAAAAAAAAAAAGGTCAGCCAACCAAACCGAACCAAACTTAACCTGTTCGCCATTCAATTTCCTATCTAATGGTGTAATTTGTTTCGAGTTATCGATGTAAATGTTCCAACACTATAAACGCCCATATCTCAGTCAAATGTTAACCAATCTTCAATATTGATATAGTTTAAGATTCGCCGTTCAATTTTCTATCTAACGATGTAATTTTTTTTAAATAAATTGACTAGTTTTTGAGTAATCGATGTAAACGTTCCAACATTATAAACGCTCATATCTCAGTCAAATGTTAACCAATCTTAAATATTGATATAGTTTTAGATTCGCCGTTCAATTTTCTATCTAACGGTGTAATTTTTATAAAATAAATTGACTAGTTTTTGAGTAATCGATGTAAACGTTCCAACATTATAAACGCTCATATCTCAGTCAAATGTTAACCAATCTTAAATATTGATATAGTTTTAGATTCGCCGTTCAATTTTCTATCTAACGGTGTAATTTTGTATGTAACGATGTCTAAAAAAAAAAAAAAAAAAAAGGTCAGCCAACCAAACCGAACCAAACTTAACCTGTTCGCCATTCAATTTCCTATCTAAT
>NW_025575878.1:0-2500 GCF_905147105.1 Pieris brassicae
AATGCCGCTTGAATATTTCGTGCATGGAATAATAGAATATGATCTCGGTTCTATTTTGTTGGTTTTCAGAACTCCGAGGTAATGATTAATAGGGATAACTGGGGGCATTCGTATTGCGACGTTAGAGGTGAAATTCTTGGATCGTCGCAAGACGAACATCAGCGAAAGCATTTGCCAAAGGTGTTTTCATCAATCAAGAACGAAAGTTAGAGGTTCGAAGGCGATTAGATACCGCCCTAGTTCTAACCGTAAATATGTCATCTAGCGATCCGCCGACGTTACTACAATGGCTCGGCGGGCAGCTTCCGGGAAACCAAAGATTTTGGACTCCGGGGGGAGTATGGTTGCAAAGCTGAAACTTAAAGGAATTGACGGAAGGGCACCACCAGGAGTGGAGCCTGCGGCTTAATTTGACTCAACACGGGAAATCTCACCAGGCCCGGACACCGGAAGGATTGACAGATTAACAGCTCTTTCTTGATTCGGTGGGTGGTGGTGCATGGCCGTTCTTAGTTGGTGGAGCGATTTGTCTGGTTAATTCCGGTAACGAACGAGACTCTAGCCTGCTAAATAGGCGTCGTCATTCAAGGTGTGCGCGACTCTCGGGGAGCGCAACTCACTGGCGACGTATTAAAATTCTTCTTAGAGGGACCGGCGGCTTCGAGCCGCACGAGATTGAGCAATAACAGGTCTGTGATGCCCTTAGATGTCCTGGGCCGCACGCGCGCTACACTGAAGGAATCAACATGTTCTCCCTGGCCTAGAGGCCCGGGCAACCCGTTGAAACTCCTTCGTGCTGGGGATTGGGGTTTGCAATTATCCCCCATAAACGAGGAATTCCTAGTAAGCGCGAGTCATAAGCTCGCGTTGATTACGTCCCTGCCCTTTGTACACACCGCCCGTCGCTACTACCGATTGAATGATTTAGTGAGGTCTTCGGACCGACACGCGGTGGCCTCACGGCCGTCGGCGTTGCTGGGAAGTTGACCAAACTTGATCATTTAGAGGAAGTAAAAGTCGTAACAAGGTTTCCGTAGGGGAACCTGCGGAAGGATCATTAACGTTGGTTTTTTCTTTTTGTTTTGTTGTTGTCAAAGACTCGCAAAAAAAGAAAAAAATACAAAAACACGTGAATGATACGAATCAAAATCGAATCCGAGACGGTTGACTCTCTCTCGTCGATTCGCGACGTGTGCGTTGCGACACGCTTTGATTAGCGTTCGCTATCGCCTATTGATACTTTGAAATAATATTTTATAATTTTTGTGTACAACCACGCAAATAAAAGAGATTTTCTTTCTTTTCATTTGTCGTACACGTTAATGATAAGTATTATTTTCAAATTTTTTTGTTTAATTTTTTCGCACCTTTTATATTTTCTCATACAAAAACACACACAAAAACAAAACGATTACCCTGAACGGTGGATCACTTGGCTCGCGGGTCGATGAAGAACGCAGTTAACTGCGCGTCATAGTGTGAACTGCAGGACACATTTGAACATCGACATTTCGAACGCACATTGCGGTCCGTGGAGAAATATCCAGGACCACTCCTGTCTGAGGGCCGGCTGCATAAAAACAAAAAGCCACACTGTTCGCGTGACGAGCGGCGATCGCTGCGACTCCGGTCGTAGCGCCGCATCTCTGTCGCGCGTGCAATTGACGGTTTCGCTAGGCCGCCGAGCGGCCGAACGATCCGTTCGAATATATGTTCGATTACGACTCGTCATCCGTATTGGCCGTGTTAAGCCACGTCTATACGATACTTTTGTCGCACAAATAAATTCTCCCCGCCGCACCGTGTCTCCCGCGGCACGGGTGCGCGTCGAGTCTTTACGCAACGACAACGACAACGACGACAACGACGTTCGCGTTTACGCGTCGCGCGTGTTTGCTCGCATCGTCCCGGTCCCGCATGGCGATCGCGCGACGGTCGGCGCCGGTGCGCGCGTCGACGTGTCTCGACGCTGTCGTTGAAAGTTGTCGCGTTCGGCTCAGTTTCTCTTACTCTCGCGAGAGGAAGCGAAACGCGCGCGCCCGCTGCTCTAGCGGTTGCGCCCAGTGTGTGCGTGCGGTGTTTGTGCAATTGTAGTGTGTACGAAATTATTGTGACGTGTGTTCTTAAAACGGACGGAACGATGCCGTCGTTAACGAACAACAACAGAAGAACCGCTTGGTGGTGTGCGATTGATTGATTTCGCGCAACGCGACATCTATGTGTCGCCACCACCACGCTGTTCGCAAGGTGCCGCGCCGCTTTCGTGCGAGCGCATATAATGTAGGCGGACTCGACGTCCGGAGGGCGCGTGGCGTCGTCGACGCGCTTGTAAAAATAGCGTGTCGCGTACGCCCGTTGCGCGGACGGATATCGCGTCTGCCCACACCTTTTTATCGTTGGCCTCAGATCAGGGAGGATCACCCGCCGAATTTAAGCATATTAGTAAGCGGAGGAAAAGAAACTAACCAGGATTCCCTTAGTAGCTGCGAGCGAACAGGGA
>NW_025575878.1:7500-12500 GCF_905147105.1 Pieris brassicae
TGACGTTTGACATCAATTTTATGTCGGTTTTATGAAATAGATTTTGGTCGGCGGTCGGTAACGGCCATATATGTCTTATATATCAATTTGTATGAAAAAGTTTAAAAAAAAAAAAAAAAAACTCAATCAACTAAGTAAGTAAGTAAGCAAGCACTTAAGTTTCTTTTAGTGAGTACTATCTAGAATAATTAAAAATATCGACATTTAAATCGACGGTCCCTATTTGGAAGGTTAACCTATAGCCCTAATAATAATTATATTATTATGATTATGACAATGTTGATGTTGTTGCACTAGACACACCATAATAAACCATAAATAGTTTTTCTTACCAGAAGAGTTTTTATTTTTAAATATTCAATTTTAACTAGAAACGTATCGCTATCGCTAACAAAACCCCACACCACACACCACCACACGTTACACACATATACTTGACAGAGTAGATACTATCTACATATCTATCGACAGAGTTGTAGATATCGTGCCGTTCAACGGCATCTTGTCGCGTCGCGTGGCGATCTTGTACGAGAAACATTTTCCTCTGACATTGTATCGGAATAATTATTATAATTCATTATTATACATACATACATACATACATACATACATACATACATACATACATATTATTAATAAATTAATTGTTTTTTTTTTCTTCAAATAAACCCACATTGCCATTTCTCTGAGCGTGTGCTGCGAGCTTCAACGAGAAACATTCGGCGCGAAACTGTCGAGCGGCCGGCCGTCGCGCGCCGCACCTGTACGAGAAACATTTTCCTCTGACGTTGCATCGGAATAATTATTATAATTCATTATTATACATACATACATACATACATACATACATATTATTAATAAATTAATTGTTTTTTTTTTTTTTTTTCTTTTCTTCAAATAAACCCACATTGCCATTTCTCTGAGCGTGTGCTGCGAGCTTCAACGAGAAACATTCGGCGCGAAACTGTCGAGCGGCCGGCCGTCGCGCGCCGCACCTGTACGAGAAACATTTTCCTCTGACGTTGCATCGGAATAATTATTATAATTCATTATTATACATACATACATACATACATACATACATACATATTATTAATAAATATAATTGTTTTTTTTGTTTTTTCTTTTCTTCAAATAAACCCACATTGCCATTTCTCTGAGCGTGTGCTGCGAGCTTCAACGAGAAACATTCGGCGCGAAACTGTCGAGCGGCCGGCCGTCGCGCGCCGCACCTGTACGAGAAACATTTTCCTCTGACGTTGCATCGGAATAATTATTATAATTCATTATTATACATACATACATACATACATACATACATACATATTATTAATAAATTAATTGTTTTTTTTTTCTTCAAATAAACCCACATTGCCATTTCTCTGAGCGTGTGCTGCGAGCTTCAACGAGAAACATATCTATCAATACAAATGTCTATGCAAAAAAAAGAAAACAAACAAAATCATATCAGTCAATAAAATAAATAATAATATTTTTTTACTACTACTACTAGTACTACTACGTGCTACTACTGCACGCCAATACACATACATAATAAAATGAAAAATCGTCTCTCTCTCGCTCGCTCTACGAGAAACATTCGACGTCCGCTCCAATGCCGACGCGGACTATTGCTCTCGGTATAGATGTGGAGCGAAACAGTCGTGCGCACAGCGTCGACTCGTTCTCGTTGCCGCGCGTCGTTCGTGTCTATTATATAGACGAACGACGGACGAGAGAGAATGTGTTCTTGTTTTTGTTTTTGTGTTTGTGCGAAGTGTGAGAATATTATATACATATATTCGCGCATGGATGATATAGATATGGGTATGGATTTTCGGAGGAAATTATATCAAATTCGTATTTCGAATGCGAGACCGCCGAGATCTTTCCCAGCTCTCTCTCTCTCTGTGTGTGTGGTGTATAGTACATTTTATATATCTCTCTTGTGTCAACACAAAATAACAAAGAATATACATACTACTCCTCCTCATATTTTATATAATATAATATAAAATTATATTATAGCACCGCGTTCGCAGACCGTATGGTGATGTTACCAATCGACCAAGATTTGGGACCGTCTCCCCCGGTGTTATCTGTGATGTTAAAAGAATACGCTTCTAGGCACACCTCAACGCAGGGCGCCTAGCGTGTTCGACACGTGCGCGGTCGCCACGGCGACCGTATATGGAAAGAATGTATAAAAGAGGACGCACACGCGCCCATCGTCGAAACGGTGTGCGCAGCGTCGTGTTGGAATTTATCCCTCAAGCTCCGGGCGTTGATCGTATCTAGTGCGAATCATGCGTGTGTGTGCGCATGTAATTGCCAGCCGAGTTTTAATATGTTTACAATAACGTATTGAATAAAAATTGAGAAGTTGCGTTTAGATGAATGTTCAATTTTCAAATTGTCACAACATCGATTCCCGCCCGCGGGGTCGTGTTCGTTGCAGTTTTATGTCCCTCACAGTGGTCGAGCATCGTTGTACATCACCTCGTTGCGAGATCGTGACGGGACGGCCGCTCGTAGACCGGTCAAAGTTAGTCTATCGATATGAAGCGCGAACGTCGCGTCGCGTGCAAATTCGACGCGTTACGTTCACGCGTGTCGAGAAGGCGCGCGCGCAAGCGCGCGCCCCTCGACGCCGCCGAGCCAGCGGCTCGCCGAAGCCGCGTGACCGCGGTGTAGGCGTGTCGTTTGCGTAAGCAGCTCCCTGGTTGATCCTGCCAGTAGTTATATGCTTGTCTCAAAGATTAAGCCATGCATGTCTCAGTGCAAGCCGTATTAAGGCGATACCGCGAATGGCTCAATATATCAGTTTTGGTTCCTTAGATCTTACTCAGTTACTTGGATAACTGTGGTAATTCTAGAGCTAATACATGCAATCAGAACTCTGACCAGTGATGGGATGAGTGCTTTTATTAGATCAAAACCAATCGGCGGAGGGCCATGCGTCCGAAGTCGTTAATTTTGATGAATCTGGATAACTTTTGCCGATCGCACGGTCCAGTACCGGCGACGCATCTTTCAAATGTCTGCCTTATCAACTTTCGATGGTAGTTTCTGCGACTACCATGGTTGTCACGGGTAACGGGGAATCAGGGTTCGATTCCGGAGAGGGAGCCTGAGAAACGGCTACCACATCCAAGGAAGGCAGCAGGCGCGCAAATTACCCACTCCCGGCACGGGGAGGTAGTGACGAAAAATAACGATACGGGACTCTTACGAGGCCTCGTAATCGGAATGAGTACACTTTAAATATTTTAACGAGGAACAATTGGAGGGCAAGTCTGGTGCCAGCAGCCGCGGTAATTCCAGCTCCAATAGCGTATACTAAAATTGTTGCGGTTAAAAAGCTCGTAGTTGCATTTGTGCGCCGCGCTGTCGGTGCACCGCATCCGCGGTGATACTGACACGTCTGCGGAGCATATCGTCGGTGAGCCGGCGGTAAAACGCCGGTTCAATATCAAAATCCTATCGCGGTGCTCTTCGGTGAGTGTCGAGGTGGGCCGACAATTTTACTTTGAACAAATTAGAGTGCTCAAAGCGGGCTCAAAATGCCGCTTGAATATTTCGTGCATGGAATAATAGAATATGATCTCGGTTCTATTTTGTTGGTTTTCAGAACTCCGAGGTAATGATTAATAGGGATAACTGGGGGCATTCGTATTGCGACGTTAGAGGTGAAATTCTTGGATCGTCGCAAGACGAACATCAGCGAAAGCATTTGCCAAAGGTGTTTTCATCAATCAAGAACGAAAGTTAGAGGTTCGAAGGCGATTAGATACCGCCCTAGTTCTAACCGTAAATATGTCATCTAGCGATCCGCCGACGTTACTACAATGGCTCGGCGGGCAGCTTCCGGGAAACCAAAGATTTTGGACTCCGGGGGGAGTATGGTTGCAAAGCTGAAACTTAAAGGAATTGACGGAAGGGCACCACCAGGAGTGGAGCCTGCGGCTTAATTTGACTCAACACGGGAAATCTCACCAGGCCCGGACACCGGAAGGATTGACAGATTAACAGCTCTTTCTTGATTCGGTGGGTGGTGGTGCATGGCCGTTCTTAGTTGGTGGAGCGATTTGTCTGGTTAATTCCGGTAACGAACGAGACTCTAGCCTGCTAAATAGGCGTCGTCATTCAAGGTGTGCGCGACTCTCGGGGAGCGCAACTCACTGGCGACGTATTAAAATTCTTCTTAGAGGGACCGGCGGCTTCGAGCCGCACGAGATTGAGCAATAACAGGTCTGTGATGCCCTTAGATGTCCTGGGCCGCACGCGCGCTACACTGAAGGAATCAACATGTTCTCCCTGGCCTAGAGGCCCGGGCAACCCGTTGAAACTCCTTCGTGCTGGGGATTGGGGTTTGCAATTATCCCCCATAAACGAGGAATTCCTAGTAAGCGCGAGTCATAAGCTCGCGTTGATTACGTCCCTGCCCTTTGTACACACCGCCCGTCGCTACTACCGATTGAATGATTTAGTGAGGTCTTCGGACCGACACGCGGTGGCCTCACGGCCGTCGGCGTTGCTGGGAAGTTGACCAAACTTGATCATTTAGAGGAAGTAAAAGTCGTAACAAGGTTTCCGTAGGGGAACCTGCGGAAGGATCATTAACGTTGGTTTTTTCTTTTTGTTTTGTTGTTGTCAAAGACTCGCAAAAAAAGAAAAAAATACAAAAACACGTGAATGATACGAATCAAAATCGAATCCGAGACGGTTGACTCTCTCTCGTCGATTCGCGACGTGTGCGTTGCGACACGCTTTGATTAGCGTTCGCTATCGCCTATTGATACTTTGAAATAATATTTTATAATTTTTGTGTACAACCACGCAAATAAAAGAGATTTTCTTTCTTTTCATTTGTCGTACACGTTAATGATAAGTATTATTTTCAAATTTTTTTGTTTAATTTTTTCGCACCTTTTATATTTTCTCATACAAAAACACACACAAAAACAAAACGATTACCCTGAACGGTGGATCACTTGGCT
>NW_025575878.1:17500-22500 GCF_905147105.1 Pieris brassicae
CCGCGCAAGTCCCTGATGCGGACCCCCCCGCCGCGCGATACATCGGTGCGTCCACGGGAAGATGGTGCTCGGAAGCGCAAGGGTACATCGCCCCTAGAATTGGAGGAGGCGACGCGGCGGCGGGTATGCCAGGTGCGTACGCCTGGCTCAGCTTCTCCACGTGCGGAGACGGGACCTACGGCGGAGTTACCGAGAGAGCCCGACACAAACGCTCCGACAACCGTGGGCAAATATGTCGCGGAGGCGAACTCGGCCGGGGAGGCGATCATGGCGGCGACATCGGCGTCGACGTCGAAACTTAACAAGTTGGAGATAGCACAGATAGGCACACAGGTGCAGAAATTAACAGGCATCATTGCCCTCCTGTCGGCGCAGCTGGGCGAAGAGCGCCTTAAGATATGCGCGCTGGAGCACGGTGCGCGCAGCGGAAGACAGGAGGAGGGCACGACTCCTAAAGAATCGGCAAACAGTTACGCGAACGCGTTGAATACGGGGCGAGGTCCTAAACCAAAGCCGTCATCGGCGGGAACGGTGTTGGCCTTCTACCCAGCGGCGGAGAAGTCGGAGGAGATAAAGACTGCGGACCAAACAAAAGCGGCGTTGAAGAAGGCGTTGGACCCCCAGACCTTAGGCGTCGGAATTGCGCAGGTGCGCAAGATAGGGAACGCGGGTGTGATTGTCCAGGCAGCGAGCAAGGGAGACGCGGACAAAATTAGGCGCGCGGTACCGGACAATTTGCGGGTGCAGGTCCCGAAACCGAGGGCCCCTCTCGTTGCGGTCGTTGCGGTTGACGGCGCTAGGGTAGACTCGGGCGCATTCCTGAGGGCGCTGCGCACCCAGAACTTTGCGGGTCAACAAGAGTGGCGAAAGGAGGAGGTCGACGTGGCCTTCAAGAAGAGCGCGCGAGGAGGAGCGTGCACCACGGTGGTGCTGCGGTGTAGCCCAGCTTGGCGAGACAAGCTGGTCTCCAAAGAGCGGGTCTATATAGAGTGGGAGCGTCATGTCGTGCGCGATTACGCCGACGCTACCTGCTGCGGGAAGTGCCAGGGCTACGGGCACGCGGCACGCTTCTGCAGGGCAACGGTGGACACCTGCGGGAACTGTGGCGAGGATGGCCACACGCATAAAGCGTGCAAAAACACCTTCCGTAGGTGCGCCACCTGTAAAAAAGCAGGGAAGCCGTCGGAGGACCACCGAACCGCTTCGGTACAGTGCCCGGCGAGACAGGCGGCGGAGAAGCGATCCTTAGAAAGAACCAACTATGGATTATAGGTCCATAGGCGGTTCACGAGGAGACAAGACGGACATCTCGGTCGGACAAGTAAACCTGCAAGGGTCGGCGATGGCCACCAAGGAGCTGCCGGCTCTCGCGAGGAATCTGGACCTCAGCGTCTGTCTGGTGCAAGAACAATACCCGGCAGCTAGGCTGCCGGGCCTGTACCAGCACGATGTGGCCCCAATGGCAGGAATCATCGTGCTGAGAGACGATCTGGCAGTGCTCGTACTCCGCAACTTGTGCACGTCTCACTGTTTCGTGGCACAGCTAGGAGGGGGGGAAAACACCGTGTACGTGGTGTCGGCGTACTTCCAGTACAAGGATGAGATAGCCCCACACCTGGAGCACTTGGAACGAGTGCTGGAAGCGCTTCGAGGAAAATGCGTGGTCATAGGTGTCGACACAAACACCCACTCTCAGCTGTGGTACAGTCGCGAGGACCAGTGTGAAGGAAGAGGCAGAGTGGCAGAGCAGCGTAGGACGGCTATGGAGAGTTTCGTGCTGTCGTGGGGTCTCCTGGTCCACAACGTCCAAGGCCAACCGGACACCTTTAGTTCACCGAATGGGAGCTCCAACATTGACGCGACTCTGGGAACGAGAGGAGTTCGGATCGACGGATGGACCGTGCACGCCGATCTCAGCGCGAGTGACCACCGCCTGATTACGTTTGTGATCCATCTCGGATCAGCTAGTTCCTCGGGACAACTGCATCAGGCGCGTAGCAGTGAACAGGGCATGGAGCCGATAAGGTTTCGTGACCGCGGGGTGGATTGGGACCGGTTCCGCTCGGACTTAACGTTGCGCGTGGGCAGGATAACGTTTAACGCTCCTGCTCAGGCTATTTGTTCGGCGTTTACTTCCGCTGTCGTGACTTCGGCGGAGAAATGTTTGGGGGTGGTGAAGCCTAAACGGCATGGGGGCTACGAGTGGTGGTCGGGTGAACTGGACGGCCTCCGCAGGCAGCATAATAAATTTCGTCGGGAGTGGCAACAGGCAAGGCGCGCGGGCGGCCTGTGCGAAGAGATTGCGCGAAAACGCTTTCATCTTGCCCGTACTAGGTACCGGAAGGCAATGCGGAATGCCGAAACCGAGCACTACAGAAGAATTTCCGACTCTGGGAATGAAGATCCCTGGGGAATGGCGTACCGGCTCGCTAGCGGGCGCGTGCGCCCACCCTCGGGAGTAGTAAACGGTATGAAGCTATCGCAGGGATTTGCTACGAACATGGAGGAAGCGATGTCTGGAGTTCTGGCGATCATGTACCCGGACGATGATGTGGCGGTCGATTCGCCGTACCACTCAAGGGTACGCCTTGCCGCCGCTTTCGCGCCGTCGGGAAAAGACGTGGACATAGTGGACAGGTCAGCACTCGATAGGATCGTGAAGAGCCTACCTAATAAATGTCCGGGGCTAGACGGTATCACGGCGCGGATTGCCAAGGTCGTTTGGAATGTGGCCGCGTCGGAAATGATGTATATTTACAGCAAGTGTGTCCGAGAAGGCGTGTTTCCAGACGTTTGGAAGATCGGAAGGCTGGTTGTTATACCGAAGGGCAATGGGAGACCACTCACGGACCCGAAAGCGTACAGGCCCGTTACGCTTCTGTCGGTACTGGGGAAGATCCTGGAGAGGCTGATCTGCGAGTGTACACCGGGCCTATACGGCCGTATATCGCCCAATCAGCACGGATTCATGCACGGGAAGTCGACGGTGACTGCTTTGAGCAGAGTATTGGACGTCGTGCGAGAGACGAACCACAAGTACGTCCAGGCCATCCTATTGGATATCTCGGGCGCGTTCGATAACGCATGGTGGCCGATGGTCCTGGTCAAGTTTAAGCAGGGCGGTTGTCCTCGCAACGTTTATAGACTGCTGTGTTCGTACTTTACCGGTAGAAGGGTGGGGATGTTCGCGAATAACGTGTCCGTCTGGAAGAACTCTACCATGGGTTGCCCACAGGGCTCTGTTTTAGGGCCGACACTGTGGAACATTCTGGTGGACGATTTGTTGCGGATGGCGGTGCCCCCAGGAGTAGAGCTGGTAGCGTACGCGGACGACGTCACGGTCTTGATCGAGGCGAACTCCCGGGCGGACATCGAGTGGAAGGCGGCGACCACTCTTCAACTGGCGCTCGAATGGGGCCAGCGGAATAGGCTGTCGTTTTCGTCTTCGAAAACGCAGTCTATAACATTGAAGGGCAGGTTCCAGCGTCCGCCGGTGATCCGGCTGGGGGGCGACTCGGTGAAGGCCGTCGGCGTGGCGAAGCTGCTCGGCGTGGTGCTGGACGAGCGCGGCACGTTTGCGGAACACGCGCAAGACATCGGCGACAGAGGTGCAAGGTGCTTCGGGAAGATGGCTAGAGTGTCTGCCTCCAACTGGGGTATCAGATACCCGGCGCTCCGGTTGTTATACTACGGAACATTTGTCGCGACCATTACGTACGCGGCTGCGGTGTGGTATGGCAGATCTCTTGCGTTTGTGGTGGCGAGTCGGCTGCTGCGAGCCCAGAGGTCTGCGTTGGTGCTCTTGACGAAGGCCTATCGGACGACAAGCACGCCGGCGCTGGCCGTCCTGGGCGGCGTGCTGCCGGCGGATCTCGAAGTGTACCGTGCGGGCAAGATTCAGGCGACGAAAAGGGAAACGGCCAAGGGAGAGGTCAATGACCTAAAGCGTAGGGTCCACTCCGAGGTGGTTGACAAGTGGCAGGAGCGCTGGGAGGTCGAGGAGAGGGGGCGCGACCTGCAGCGCTTCTTCCCTTGCGTCAGGGGTAGACTTCGCGCGGCGTGGGTAGCGCCCGACTACTTCACGTCGCAGCTTTTGGCAGGTCACGGCGCGTTCAACGGCCGCCTGCGGGACCTTGGTCTCAAAGAGGTCGGGACGTGCCCGTGCGGGCTTGCGGAGGAGTACAGGGATCACGTCCTATGGGAGTGCGGGCTGTACGATCGGGAGAGGGAGGAGATGCTGGACCGCGTGGTGACGAGCGGGCCGGGACCGGTTTACTTCGCGGATCTCGTGGCCTCGGAGGCGAACTATGCCGCGTTCAGTAGATTCGCACGCGCCTGGCATCGCGCGAGAAGCGAGATAGATGCCGAGGAGAAGGGACTGAGGCGAGCACTGCACGAGCAATACACGACGGGGCGCGACGCTGACGTGGAAAGATCGACACCGACGACGAGCCGTTCTCTTGTGTTGTCCGCAGCCCCCCGGGGGGAGAATGCGCCTCGCGCAGCCCTCTCGAGAGAGAGGGAGAATGCGCACGGGACAGAAATTGCGTAAATTTGTAGGGAGTCAAGAGAGTGCGCCGGTGACGATGCACAGAGTGCGTAAAGACTCACCGGCGCATCTCCCATTGATTCGGTCGAGACCCGGTCCGCATGACCGCGAGGTCGGAAGGACCATGGGAAGGTTGGTGGGTTATGTCCCTATCTACTATCTAGCGAAACCACAGCCAAGGGAACGGGCTTGGGAGAATCAGCGGGGAAAGAAGACCCTGTTGAGCTTGACTCTAGTCTGGCATTGTAAGGAGACATGAGAGGTGTAGCATAAGTGGGAGATCGTTCGCGGTCGTCGCTGAAAAACCACTACTTTCATTGTTTCATTACTTACTCGGTTGGGCGGAAGCGGTGCGCGGTCGATTTTGCAATCGGCTCGCGTACGGTGTTTCGTTCCAAGCGTGTAGAGTGGCGACGTGGCGCTCGTCGCTCGTCGCCGTTCAACTCCCGCG